>NW_017616704.1:3219462-3409462 GCF_001879475.1 Ipomoea nil | reverse complement strand
AATGTTATTTTTTTAATCTGTGTTCAATCTGGACTGTTGATTTTAGCGAGATCAATGCCGCATATTTAACCCCACAACCGCACTTGACACACCCAAAATTGAGATATGCGGATAATTCTATCAAAATATAGTGAGATGGGTTAGGAACTCAACCGCAAAACTTAAGAAGTTTAGAGATCTAACTGATCTGATTGGGGTGGAAGCCAAATCTAGTTTGTAACTTGATGTTCTAACAAGATGGAATAGCACATACATAATGTTCAACAATGCCATACAGTACTAAAAGTGTTTGAAGCATATGAGTAAAATGATCCCTCATTTTCTACTAATCTAGCTAATTTTGTGCCTTCCTATCTTGATTGGCTTTCTGTGCAAACCCTGGTAATTCTGCTAAAAAAAATTTATGAGATGACTGTGAGAATATTTGGTTCCCTTTATGTCACATCTAACACTTTCTTCACTGAGATCTATGACCTTAATTGCATGTTGGATGACATGATTAGGACTAAAACTAGTTGTGAAAAGGTAATAAAAACATGTTGTGATTTTTTTAAAAAAATATTTGTTTGATTTCTGATAACTGATTTGAGTTACATAGTTGCATTTTTTTTTTTTTTGTACAGGTAATGGAGACCCAAATGAAAAAATAAGTTTTAAAAGTATTGGGGGAATCTTAAAAAATTAACTTCTTGATATTCTTTGCCAATATCTAAGACCCAAGAGATAAAGTTGAATATATGTCTCACCAGTTTGTCTAATTGTTGGTGAAGTGCAAGGAAAAGTATGTTTTGAACAGGTGCAAGCTGCAATGGTTGAGTTGTATAATGACTATGTAGCCACTTATTCTGTGCAACTGTAGTATGAATCCTCTACTGGTAGCCGACCTATTGTTCAGCCTATGTAATCTCAAACTATAGTTGGTAGGCATCAATCCAGGTTGAAAGGCCAATTGAAAAGGCAAAGAATGGAGAGTGGTGGAAGTACTAAACAAGCTGAGCTGCAAGTTTATTTGAGTGAGAATATTATGGATGTTAAGGATGAACTTGATGTTCTTAGATGGTGGAAGCTAACAGTGAGAGGTTTCTCATTCACTCTAAAATGGCTAGGGATGTGCTTGTAGTACCAATATCCACAGTTGTATCTAGAAGTGGATTTAGTACTAATAGTGGTAGGGTGTTAGATCCATTTAGGAGTTCCTTAACTCCTAAAATTGTAGAAGCATTAGTATGTGTACAAGATTGGTTTAGATTACCAAATCAACCAATACAAATTGAGGAAAATATTGATGATGTTGAAAGACTTGAAAAAGGTATTCACTTAGCCATTTATGTTATTCCTTTATACTGAAATACTTTCTGTTTCTAATTAAAAGTTTTTTATTTGTAGAGTTGCCAACTAGAGTTAGGAGTGTTGGGTCTAGTTCATCCCTTCCAACCAATGCAGTAATATCTTTTTATATCAACTTTCTTTCCAGTTCTGAAATTCTGTGAATATGTATGTGGCTTGGTTGGGGATTTGTTCCCCGTGATTCTTTTGACTCGGTATTTGGTCTTTTGACTTCCCGATGTTCTTATGTGGAACTATTTGAGCGTCTTCCTGATGTTTCGTATGTCTAGAACTATATGGTAGGATTTCATGTTGGTTTTGGTGTCTTGAATCGTGCTAAGTGTTCAACATTGTGATTCGTTGAACATTGATGAGTCTTCTGTGTTCTTTGGAACTACGTTTGGTTTACCCATTTCATAAGCATGCTAGTTTGGTGTTTAAATGCTAGCGTGTGTGTTGTTTGTCCTTTCCTCATGTGGATGATGACTTGTATTAATCATCGTCGTTGTTGGACTGTGATCCATTCCTTGATTGAGTATGGTTTCATATCTTCGTTGTGATCCCTTGATTGATTCCTGTTATGGTGTAACGTATGTGTGGATGTACCTGGATTGCACAATTAGTGGTATGGGACACTAGTCACCAAGGTATTGCAGTGGTCCTCGTGGTGGCCATGACGCGATGATGGAGTTTGTGACCTGAGTGATGGGTTCACATATTTCTTGGGCGGCATGTGTTGTCGTGTGTGTGATCGGTACCCTCGTGTACTATGAATCCGTGGTCTTATTGGTGGTCGTTGGTGTAGGACGACGGTCCCAGGAGGGAAAAGGTTGGACTTGGTTGTACAGGGGTCCTAGAGGTAATGGTTGGGGGTAGCCATAAGGTTGGAACCGGACATAAGGAAGACATCTCAATTTGTGATGGGTGATGTCACGAAAGCTTGTGTAGTCGTTGTTGTGTATTTCTCTATTTGTGACATGTGTTGTCACAAATGCATGTGTTGCCAATGGTTGTGTCCTTATTCTATTGTGTTATGCTTTTTGGGTGTTAATCTACTGTGTGATGGTAGATTATGCCTTGAGCCGTTCTCGTGAGTCGTTATTGCTTCGTGTTGTATTGGGATGTGTTCCCTTATCTTTATTGTGAGTGAAAAGAGTCTTGTGTTTGACTTCTATCTTGGCTTTAAAATTGATATATACTATATCCCGTTTCGCAAATGATTTTATATATATAAACTATCTACATATGATATTTCACATGTAATGGTGGGTTACCAGCATCATTCGCTGACTGGGCGTCGTCCCATATATATTTGTGTTCTTTCAGGTGCTGAGTATATGAGAGCGCGGTCTAGAGGTAGTTAGTGTAGACCCCTTTCCCTTGTGATGGTTTGGGCTTGCGTGCCTTTGATTAGACTCTAAACTTTTTGTTGTTGACTTTGCTTTTGGGATTGATAGATTATGTTGCAAATGTTTACGCCTGTGCGTTCACCGTTGTGTGAGCGTGGCATAACACTCTACGTTTTCCATCTATTTCATGCTTAAGTCTTTCGCTGTGTATGCTTTTATGGTTAGAATTATCTGCATGTTTAATGTTTAATTTGGTATGGAAATCGGAGGTGTTACAGTTGGTATCAGAGCCTAGGCTTGAGCCTAGGTTGGTAGAATCTAGACTTCTAAGTGGCAAAGTGTGGTTTGAGACCTTAAGGTGACCATAAGAATCTAAGTGTTTAGTATTAGGATTTCTTAGGATGCGCGGTGAGCTGAGCGTTGCTTGTGGCTGTTTGCTTGTTTGTTGTCTTGTTGGTAACAGTGTTGTTGTTGTAGAAGCTATGTGATGCCTCCTCGTCAGCGTGTCGTGACGTTCGAAGATGTGCGCGACTCGGCCAAGAGACCTAGAATAACAGGAGTTCGTAACACTCCTAGTGTGGTTGAGTAGTGGATTCGAAGTGGCGTGTCCATAGGGATAAGCCCTCGCACAGCTACCCTGCCAACGTCTCGTGATCTAAGAAGGAGTAATGGGTTGGGAATCCAGAGTTTTTCGGAAGAGTCACCACAAGAGAGGATCCTCATCCTAAGCGAGGCTCGAGCGGTGGACAGTGATGTAGTGATCGGGACATTTCTGGTGCATGCCGTCCTAGCGGTAATCTTGTTCGATTCCGGAGCGTCCAACTCGTTCATATCTCCAGGACTCGTGAAGAAGTTAGGCCTAACCGAAGGCGTCGGGGTGAAGTTAAGCGTCAAAGTGGCATCCGGAGAAGTTAAAACCTGCGACAGTCTCTTCAAAGGCGTTAAGATAGCCATCGGTAGAGAAGAGTTTTCCAGTAATCTAATACAGTTCGGCCTGGACGGGGTAGATGTGGTCCTGGGTATGGACTGGCTAGGGCGGTTCAGAGCTCAAATCTTGTGTGGTGAGCAGAAAGTGGTTTTCAGAGGGCCAAGTGGGAAGAGGGTGTCGTACCGAGGATCAACAGAAGAGCCGGGGATCAAGTTAGTGTCTATGATGAAGATGAAAAAGTATGTGGAGAAAGGCCACGAGATTTTCTTGTGCTCAGTTGAAAACCTGAAGGCAAAAGGAGATGCGGCTCAGACCATACCTGTTGTATGCGAGTTCCTTGATGTCTTCCCCGAGGAGATCCCTGGAATGCCTCCTCCGAGAGAAGTTGAATTCTCAGTGGATCTTGTACCTGGTACAGCGCCTATATCTAAAGCTCCCTATCATTTAGCACCCAAGGAAATGCAAGAGTTGAAGACTCAGTTGCAAGAGCTGTTAGACAAAGGCTACATCCGGCCAAGTACGTCACCGTGGGGAGCGCCGGTGCTTTTTGTAAAGAAGAAAGATGGAAGCATGAGGTTGTGCATCAACTACCGCGAGCTGAACCAAGTTACAATCAAGAACAAGTATCCCCTACCGCGGATCGACGACTTGTTTGATCAACTCCGAGGTACCGGGGTGTTCTCCAAGATTGACCTAAGATCATGTTATCATCAGTTGAAAGTGGCAGACCAGGACATACCTAAGACGACATTCCGAACTCGCTACGGCCACTACGAGTTCAAAGTGATGCCGTTCGGGTTTACCAATGCACCAGCGGTGTTCATAGATCTAATGAATCGAGTGTTCAAGCCTCACCTCGAGGACTTCATGATCGTGTTCATCGACGACATCCTTGTGTATTCTCAGGATAAAGAAGAGCACGTAGGGCACCTTCGGATAGTATTCCAGATTCTGAGGGAAAAGCAGTTGTACGCCAAGCTTTCGAAGTGTGAGTTCTGGAAGGATAGTGTGGCATTCTTGGGCCATGTGATAGACAGTAGAGGCATCTCGGTGGATCCGGATAAGATTCGGGCGTTGAAGGAGTGGACCGTTTCGACAACCGTGGCGGAAGTAAGAAGCTTCCTTGGGCTAGCAGGTTACTACCGAAGGTTTGTGTTGGACTTCGCTAAAGTGGCTCAACCGTTGACAAAGCTGTTAAAGAAGGACATGCCTTTCCAATGGAATCAAGCTTGCGAGTTAGCGTTCCGGGAGTTGAAAGAGAGACTCACAACCGCACCAGTGTTGATCTTACCATCCGAGACAGAGGGATTCGAGGTATACAGTGATGCGTCCAAGAAAGGACTAGGATGCGTATTGATGCAGAATGGGAGAGTGATAGCTTATGCCTCACGATAGCTTAAGGTGCATGAAGAGAACTACCCCACGCACGATCTAGAGTTGGCAGCATTGGTTTTCGCTTTGAAAATTTGGAGGCATTACTTGTATAGCGTGCGTTGTAAGATCTTCACAGACCACAAAAGCCTCAGGTATATCTTTACCCAAAAGGATCTCAACATGCGTCAAATGCGGTGGTTAGAACTCATCAAAGACTATGAGTTGGACATACAGTATCATGAAGGGAAAGCGAATGTTGTGGCGGACGCTCTAAGCTGGAAGACCAAACATGCTGTTAGTTCCATTTGGGTAGTGGCTGACGAACTTTGCAAGGAATTCCAAAGGATGAACCTAGAAGTGGTGGAACAAGGTGATGTCGAGTCGGAAGCCCGTCTTTTCAATCTAAGGGTCGTACCTACGCTTTTGGAGGAGATCAAAGCGATACAACTGAAGGATGCTAGCTTAATGAGGGCAAGAGATGACCTGGCCAAAGGAAGTGGGGGACCGTTTGAGTTGTCCACGGACGGAGAGTTGAGGTACGAGAGCCGTTTATGTGTACCTACATCTTGTGATCCGTTGAAGCGTCAGATTTTGGAAGAAGGCCATAATACACCCTACTCGGTACATCCCGGAGGCGACAAATTATACAAAGACGTGAAGAAGTTCTTCTGGTGGCCCAACATGAAGAAGGAGGTGGCAGAGTTTATGGGCAGATGCTTGAATTGTTAAAAGGTTAAAACAGAGCGTTGTAGTGTCAAAGGCTTAGTACAGCCGTTGGGAGTTCCACAAGGAAAATGGGACTCCATATCTATGGACTTCGTGGGAGGCTTACCAGTGACCCACTCCGGTAAGGACAAAATCTGGGTAATAGTTGATCGCTTGACCAAGACTGCTCGCCTTATTGCGATGAAAGAAACATGGACAATGACGCGGTTGGCCCAAGCTTATGTTAGTCAGGTGGTGAAATATCATGGGGTACCAAGGGATATAGTCTCCGATCGAGATCCAAGGTTCTTATCGCAGTTTTGGAAATCATTGCAAGCAACCATGGGAACCAAGCTAAATCTTAGTACCGCCTTCCATCCGGCCATAGACGGATAAACAGAGAGGACTATTCAAACCATCGATGACATGTCGGGAGCATGCATGCTGGATTTTCAAGGACCATGGGAGGATCACCTAGATTTAATAGAGTTCTCCTATAACAACAGTTATCACTCGAGTATACGCATGGCTCCTTACGAAGCTCTTTACGGTCAAAAGTGTCGCAGTCCGTTGTGCAGGGAGAATATGGTCAATCCGGTAGTTTTGGGGCCGCAGTTCTTGCTTGACACCGCAGAAAAGATTAAACAGATTCAAGGAAGGATGAAAGCGGCGCAAGATCATCAAAACTCCTACGCCGACTTAGCAAGAAGGCAAGTAGCGTTCGCGGTTAGAGATAAGGTTTGGCTGAGAGTATCTCCCACCCGGGGAGTGATGAGGTTTGGAAGGAAGGGCAAGTTAAGCCCCCGATTCATAGGACCTTATGAGATACTCGAGAGGGTTGGGAATCTGGCTTATCGGCTGGCTTTACCTATGGAATTGGAGCGGGTGCATAACGTTTTACACGTGTCTCAGCTTAAGAAATATGTTCACGACCCGACACATGTTCTACCACCGGAAGTGATCCCTCTGGACGATGATATGTCTTATGAAGAGAGACCGCTCAAGATCCTGGATTTTAAGACCCGGGATACGCGTAGAAAGTCAGTGAAGATGGTGAAGGTTTGGTGCTCACACCACAGCGTAGAAGAAGCTACTTGGGAGCTGGAGTCAACCATGAGGGAGCGTTATCCGGAGCTGTTCTCGGCAGGTACCTCGTTTTACCGTTGCTAGTTGTTGTGGTTTGCTTCGTGCGTTTGTTTTGCTTGCTTGTTTGGTTGGTTTGTTGGTTTAGTGGTTCATGTTAGGAGTTAGAGGGTTAGACCTTTGGTGGTTGAATAGAAATTGGTGGTTGTGCTTGGCTT
Organism: Ipomoea nil; assembly: GCF_001879475.1. NCBI lineage: Eukaryota > Viridiplantae > Streptophyta > Magnoliopsida > Solanales > Convolvulaceae > Ipomoea > Ipomoea nil. The sequence continues at coordinate 3,402,479 of NW_017616704.1, read as the reverse complement.
AGAGGTTGTTATGCTCATTATCTCCGTTGATTATTTCTTTCCAACTCTTGGATGACATAACTTCTTGCTTATGTTTGGTACCTTTTTGAATCCTTTGAATTTTGACCAAATAAGTATAGTCTTGACACTCTTGTCACATTGTTGTTTCATTACATCGTTTGATCTAATTCGTCGTACCCAAGCTTCGGGGACGAAGCTTCTTTTAAGGGGGATAGGATGTGACACCCCGTAATCCAAATTCAATTAAGTAATTAATCCTAATCCAATTGATAATTTAATTCCATAAATTCCTGAAAATTCAATAGTCGGGGACTAGTAATTGACTAGTCAACCCAAAGTCAAGTGTTGTACCTAAAGCTTTGTGAGTAATTCCCTTGTTCCCTTACACCTCTTCATTTTAGTAAGGGTAATAAAAATATTTCACCTTAGGTTAGTAATGCAAGCTAACCTAGAAGACACCCTTCATTCTTTCCCTTAAACATTCTAAACTTGAGCTCCTCCTTCTCTCTAAAAGTTAGATAGCTTTTCTTCCAAGCCAAGTTGGAGCTTTACCAAATCTTCAAAGTTTGTCTTCAAGATTCCACCTTTCCTACCTTTGAGCATCTAGGAGGGTAAGATCTATGTTTATCTTGTGTTTTTAGTTCTTTCTAAGGTGTCTTTCCTTAAAGATAGAATCTTTATGATCTTTTGGTGTGTTCTTGAAGTGGGTGTGGAAGGTGAACCTTATTAGGAGCTTTGTGAAGTGTTAAGTGAAGGTTTTTGTCTACAAGAGGTAACCCATGCTCTACAAAATCTATTTTGCTTACCTATATGATGATTTCTTGGATTCTACATGTGTTTTGCTATGAAATGTGAGTGTTGATGCATTGTCTTGTGAAAATGCATATCTAGAGCTTGTTATTAGGGTTCATGTATGCCATTGCTTGGCTATTCCTTTGATTCAAGTCATTTTTTTGTATTTGGTGAGTGTGATACCCCATATTTTCTGGGCACTGTACGAAGATCGTACGTGCGTACGTGACTAAATTATTTAGAGTCTCCTAATCCATATTATTGTAGAAATATTACTCTTTGAGCCTAATATCTTCCTAATCCTGATATAATATGTAAAGGCATATACTTTTTCTAATAATGAAGATAGTTTAAATATTTTCCTAAACTCATATTACTAATTACTAATATAATATAATAACTAATCTTGAAATTCTAAAACTAATATGTTTTTATTATATATATTAAATAAACCTAAAGTAATTAGTTATTATTAGCTATGTTACTTCCTAACTTAGTGGCTGGAAACAGATATATATATTACTGTAGAGTCCTATTATATACTAATTACTATAATCCTTATCCTAACAATTTCCCTAAACCTAAACCATATCACTTTCATCGTTTCCCGTTCCCCTAATATCACTGAACACAAAAGGGAAAAATATACGTAGCTTTCTTCTTCAATTATCATTAGTCTTCTCCCGCACTCATCATCAGGTTCCACGTAGAGATTAAAGAGCTTTGTTGATTTTAGAATTCAGGTAAGATTTATGTTCACTAAAATTTCTTTTGCCCCAAATCAAAAATCACTTTTCCTATGTGTTTATGTGATTCATGATTTTAATGAATTTGTGATACTTAACGTGGAAATTTATTTGATTATATTATGTGAGTAGATATATCAGTTTAGATGTTTTGAGATTTCTGCATATGTTATATGGTGATTTTGTGGTGATTAAAAATGATTAATTTTATTCAATTTGATCATTGCCTGTGAAAATTTTGACTGGCGCAGCTGGAAAGAAAAATGATTGAAAATTGCTTCCTAAACTTATTTTTGCTTGAAATTTCTTTATGGAGAACCTAGACTTGTTATAATTGATATTTGTAAAAAGTTTTGGTTAAAAATATGTTTCGGTTTTTCCAGAAAAATTTCGTAAAGTTGATGCAGTGTACTGCCAGTTTAATTTCTGTTTGGCGCAGTGTTGGGAAATATTTCGGGAAAAAATAATTCTATGCCTTGGATTGGCTTGAAACTTTTTGTGTGTAATCTGGACTCTTTTTACCACTTATCTGGAAAATTTCATATGAAAATATGTTACCGATTTTTCTCAGTAAATTCTGCAATTCAGGTCATAGTTTCTGAAATTTTTTGTCAGTTTCTTATTTGAGATATTGAGAAGTTGCTTGGTTGTGAAATATCATTACTGTTATCATTCTTATAAATATGGAGAGTTGTGTTCATAATAATTAGGTGTGGAATACGCTAATCTGTGTTATATCTATGAGGTTAATAGGATGTATGGAAATATTGGTACAAAGGTTATAGATTCAGGTATAAAGTTGAAAGTATTATTTGGGTGGAAAGATTTTGCTTTAAGTGGTGAACTTTTGAGGTTTTAGATATATATATTTTGTCAATGGAAAGTGGTGCCATCTGGTGTTTTTGTGAAGTGAGCGGCTGGAATATACCGACTCACTAGGGAGCCTAAAAACTCTCTGTTTTGTGGAGTGAGCAGTTGAGATATACTGACTCACTAGGGGGTTTTATATTAACTTCCCTGTTGTTTTGAGGAGTGAGCAGTGATGTAAAAGCTGACTCACTAGGGAGCCGTGAAGACTCCCTGTTTATGAAAATCTATTTTTTGAGAATTTGAAAATCCTCCATTTGGTACCCATTTCTTCTTGGCAATTTATATATATCAAGTGTGATTGATTTTGAGAAATTTAAATGTATTATTGGAAGATGTTCTCTTGGAAAGAGATAAATTGAGAAATTGGAATTCTCTCTTTGGTAATACTATTTTGAGGTTATGTTGAGAGATTGAAATGATCTCTTTGGTTATTATTTTGAGAGTTTGGAAAGTTTATTTGGTTATTATTGGAAATTATTTTGGTGATTATATTATGATTATGATTTAAGGAATTGAGTAATGAGGCTGTTATGAAATGTTTTGAGGTTATGGTTGTATGGAAATGTTGATAAAGGTTATATGGGAATCTTGAGGAAAGAATAATGGTTGAATGATTTTTGGATTAAGGATAGGCAATGCCTTAGTCGTTTTGCTAGAAGTTTTTATGGATATTTTTGTATTTGGATGTGTGATTTCCTCAATATGTATTTCAAATGGTTAAAGTTAAAGATTATTGGTTTGTTGATGAGAATAAAAATGTTTAAGGGGTCATTCTAGATGCAAACTATCTGCTCCTATGTGTTGCATGCTATGTGCAAAATATTTTACGGGGTGAAGTAGATCTTACAAGCTTAATGCTGAATTTGTGTGTTTCTTTGTTTTCTATTCTTTAATTGTTTTTGCAGGAACTCTTGCATGAGCATTGGGCATGAGAATGAGCGAACCACCTAGAGATATCATTTATTAGTTAGACAATTGAATTGTTAGTTGTTCATGTACTAGTTCATACCTTGAGTTGTTTTAGTTAGCTGTTTTTAGCCTTAGCATTTGGGTATAAGAGAAATTCCTGAACGTGGCGGTAGCACTCTCCGTTTCTTTTGGTTTTATTTTGCTTCCGCAATTATATATGTTTTCAACGAAAAAAAAATTGTACGTATTCTCGACAGTTTATGTAGTTTAAGAAATGGGGGTGTTACAGTGAGATTTGACATGTTTTGGACTTGAATTTGAGCTTGGAGTTGAAAATCCCAGAAGGGATTGTTTTTGGTACAGGAGTGTACCCGCGGGCGGAACGGCGGGTAGTGCACCACCCGCTGCCCTACCCGCGAGGTACATGGTGGTATGGGTGCGGTACCCGTGGGCGGTACCACGGGTGGGGGTCCACCCGTGGGCCCACCCGCGGAGTACATATGTGGCTTGGTTGGGGATTTGTTCCCCGTGATTCTTTTGACTCGGTATTTGGTCTTTTGACTTCCCGATGTTCTTATGTGGAACTATTTGAGCGTCTTCTTGATGTTTCGTATGTCTAGAACTATATGGTAGGATTCCGTGTAGGTTTTGGTGTCTTGAATCGTGCTAAGTGTTCAACATTGTGATTCGTTGAACCGTGATGAGTCTTGTGTGTTCTTCAGAACTATGTTTGGTTTACCCGTTTTATAAGCATGCTAGTTCGGTGTTTAAATGCTAGTGTGTGTGTTGTTTGTCCTTTCCTATTGTGGATGATGACTTGTGTTAATCATCGTCGTTGTTGGACTGTGATTCATTCCTTGATTGAGTATGGTTTCATATCTTCATTGTGATCCGTTGATTGATTCCTGTTGTGGTGTGGTGTGTGTGGCTGTACCTAGATTGCACGATTAATGGTATGGGACATTAGTCACCAAGGTACGGCAGTGGTCCTCGTGGTGGCCATGACGCGATTATGGAGTTTGTGACCTGAGTGATGGGTTCACGTATTTCTTGGGTGGCATGTGTTTCCGTGTGTGTGATCGGTACCCTCATGTACTATGAATCGGTGGTCTTGTTGGTGGTCGTTGGTGGTGGACGAAGGTCCCAGGAGGGAAAAGGTTGGACTTGGTTGTACAGGGGTCCTGGAGGTAATGGTTGGAACTAGACATAAGGTTGGGGGTAGCCATAATGTTGGAACCAGGCATAAGGAAGGCATCTCAATTCGTGATAGGTTATGTCACGAAGGCTTGTGTAGCCGTTGTTGTGTATTTCTCTATTTGTGACATGTGTTGTCACAAAGGCATGTGTTGCCAATGGTTGTGTCCTTATTCTCTTGTGTTATGCATGTCATGTGTTAATCTACTGTGTGATGGTAGATTATGCCTTGAGCCATTCTCGTGAGTCGTTATTGCTTCTTGTTGTATTGGGATGTGTTCCCTTATCTTTATTGTGAGTGCAAAGAGTATTGTGTTTGACTTCTATCTTGGCTTTGAAATTGATGTATACTATATCCCATTTTGCAAATGATTTTATATATATAAACTATCTACATATGATATTTCACATGTATTGGTGGGTTACCAGCATCATTCGCTGACCGGGCGTCGTCCCATATATATTTGTGTTCTTTCAGGTGCTGAGTAGATGAGAGCGCGGTCTAGAGACAGTTAGTATAGACCCCTTTCCCTTGTGATGATTTGGGTCTGCGTGCCTTTGATTAGACTCTAGTCTTTTTGTTGTTGACTTTGCTTTTGGGATTGATAGATTATGTTGCAGATGTTTACGCCTGTGCGTTCACCGTTGTGTGAGCGTGGCATAACACTCTACGTTTTTCATCTATTTCTTGCTTAAGTCTTCCGTTGTGTATGCTTTTATGGTTAGAATTATCTGCATGTTTAAGGTTTAGTTTGGTATGGAAATCGGGGATGTTACATGTAATTTGCTATTAATCTATTATCTCTTTTTGTGAAATTGTGAAATACAAATTGCCAAGGGACAACAGGACAATGGCTTGGAAATAATTGCTTTATTACTACCCTTGAATCCTTGACCCCTTGAATCATTGAGTAAAAACAAGTATATTGTTAAGAACATTTGTATTAGATTTTGATGATACCAAACAATAGGTATTTTAGACCCCCAATCATTTTATTTTCTAGACTTAGATATTTCTGCTCAACATTCGTAACCAACCGAATGGTACCTCGAGTAGTAACTTTATGTATACATCTGAATGGAAACTTGAGAGGACAATATTGATACCAGACTCGAAGAGTAACCCGAGTGGTTAACTCACGAGTGGACCGAGCTGAAGACCAGAAGACTAAGGATTCAAAGAGTGGAAGATATCAAAACTAAAAGGTTGCAAAGACCGAGAGGTGGAAGGGTCTACCTTTCGAAGTGTTGCAAGATCAAATGGTAAAGTCAACCATTCGTAACCGAAAGGTCGCAAAGGTCAAATTTAAGAAGGACCTACCTTTCGAGAAGTTAAGGAACGAGTGGTAAGGTCAACCATTCATACCCGAGAGGATCTAAGGCACGAGGCATTAACCTAGTTAACCACTCGGTATGACTGCTCGAGACATTATTTGAGCTGTGCAGTCCAAAAACTTAAAAAGTTGAGTGGATATATCCAAGGCAATGTGAGCCATATGAACAAATCCCAAGGTTAATATTACGTTAAATTCCATGACATTTTGTGCAGAACAAAAAACAAAAAGTTAAGCACAAAATATGTCTCTAATAACTGGAAATCTAATACACTCAGCTACCATCTGGATTACCCAACAGTCTCTACTCGCTAGGCATTAGGTCTTTAAAAATAGTTTTCCCTCCAACGGAACTATTTTTCAATGTGCCTATAAATACCCTCTTCCTTATCTGAAGAAGGGGATGGTCATTTGAGAAATTTTAAGTGCAAAAAGCTTTCAAGCATTCTAGTTTTTGCAACCAGTGATAATGGGATAAAGAGAGACAAAGCTTAAAACTTCATGTCCAGAATTTTAGAGACTTGAACTGCTTCAAACATCAAAGTTCAAGATCCAAGAAGCCAAGATCTCTAAGTTGGAGAAGAAGAAAACTTATTTCTTCAAACCTGTATATCTACTCGGTAGAAGTAGAAAGAGGCAGAGTAGACTCAATTGTGAGTTGAAAAACATGGTGTGGAGTTCATGGACAGCTTTGTGGTCAAGGCGTGGACGTCCGGGATTATACTAGAGATAGTGCAAAATTTCACGTGTTATGAAGAAGAGTGGAGTAGGCTGGTTATAGCCGAACCACTATAAAATCTCTCTCTCTCACTCTCTTATTTATTTATTGCTTTACATTGCATAACATAGTCAATCCTAAGAATTTGATAAGTCAAAACTTACGTGCAAACAAATTGTAAAAAGGGTTAACAAATTATTTCCATTGTGCCTTCTTACCGAGTAGTTAAAATTACCTCTCAGGTAGCCTTAACATTCGTGAAAGTTTCAAAAATCCTTGAAGTCTATCACCACCCCCCCCCCCTCCCCCTCCCTGTAGACTTAGCTTAAACCCTAGCCCTCACTAGGACCAACATATATTAATATCATTATATCGTTCAGTAGGCCTTAGCCTTTTGCCTTGGTTCATTAATGAATCTTATGGTAATCTAATATGGTATATCACATTCCCTTCCTCATTTACTTTTTACATTTTAAGTTCTTTTCTTTTGGTTATGATGATGCTTCCACCTTTGTCTGAATGAAAAGATTTTGGGCATGAGTTTTGGATTTTGTTTCAAAACTCAAGTAGCAATTTTCCCCCAATCCTACCTTGATTTGAAAAAGTAGCAATCTTAGCCACATGTATTTAACTTGTGTTAGTATTTAGTACAACATATATTTAACTTGTGTTATTTCACTATTTGCATTTCTTAACAGGAAGAGGAGGAATTATAGTCTTGATTCTTGAACTGTTGAAGTGGAGTGCTGACTGGTGACTGGTGATTTTGATTATTGAAGTAATTTGTAAAGTTTAAATTTGTAATTTGGAAATTGTGCAGTTCTGAAGTGTGAATTATGATTCTGTATATTTTTGTAAGTTAATTAGCTAATATGGCTTTATCACCTAATTAGCTAACTTAATTAGCTAAATTGATATTTCAGTCTATATTTTTGTAACTTAAGTTGTAATTTGCATTTTGCAAGATGTATATTTTCATTTTTTTAGTATATTTTCTAATTTTCTAATTTCTTTTCAAACCGAAGTTAATCCGAAATTCGAAAATATCCGACCAAATCCGAAATTAAAGAAATTCGACGGTTATAATGCTTGAATTGAACCATTTAGATACAACAATATAAAACTGAAATCCGAACGGATTGATGGATGAGAAATCCGATCCGTCAAACCCGTCTGATGCATAGGCCTAAATGAGTTTGTAATAAATGACATGAATCTATGTTTAGTTAGTTTAAATGTTTTTTTTCCAAATATAATATTGTAATTATTTCTTCATCTTTAATTTTTAAATACTTTGCTAAATATTCCTCCCTTGTGTCGCACGAGTGGCATAATAGTATACAATAAAATTCTTCTATTAGGTTTTTCTCAGTATCAACATTCTCAATTTTATTATTTTTATCCATAATGCTATGAGACATTATGGCCCTGTTTGGTAAATGGCTGTTAGCTGATAGCTGATTGAGTTAATTAGAGGGTATAACTAGTTGATAACATTAGTTGATTGTCGAAAGGTGTTTGGTAAATGATAGCTATTTGGTATAATTTCTTTTATTAAAAAAAACTAATTGAAAAAGTTTATTTGATTAACTTTTTGAATTTTAGCATTTTGGAATACAAAAAGTTAATTAACCAAACACTTATATTGATTTTTAAACCAAGTCAAACAACTAATAGTGGTCAAATAAGCCAAAATTGACCTATAGACTAACTATTTTACCAAACAACGCCTATATGTCAATCACTTATATAATATTAATAAGAACCTACAAACAAAACTATTTCAAATGAAAATTCATAGAAATATTGAATACAAAAATTTATAATAACAAAATTATTCAAATAAAACATTTAAAATAACTTACTAGTTGCATAAAATAAAAAATTTTAAAAATATAATATTAATAATGTTATATATTAAATAAAGTATAATTTGGGGCTGTAAAGAGCAACAAGGTACACCTTGTTGTTGTTTGCTCACTGTTAAAAAAATGAAAAAAATACTATTACAAATATAAATATAAAAACAAATTAAAAAAAAAAAACAAAATATATATAAGTATCTATATAAATATTATGAAACATACAGTAAAATTTGATGGTGATAGATGAAAATTTTGCCTTGTTTAGGTATTTAGAGAGAAAAAACTAATGGAGAAATTTTAGAAGTTAGGAATAAACAATTAGAAAGAATAAAAATTAAAATATACAAATATTTATAGAAATATATATTATGAATCATATAGTAAAATTTGAGAATGATAGATGAAAAGTTTTCTTTGTTCAAGTGGAAAAGTTCATAGAGAAAGATTAGAAATGAAGGAGAAAAAGTTAAAAGAAAAAGTTTAAAAGTTTGGGGTCTGAGGGACAAATTTTAACTATTTCTATCATTAAAAAAGTTCGCAAAAGTTGTAATTTGATATCTACACCTACAAACCTAATAAGAGCTAATAAAATTAGGTCCATAACGGAAACTTAAAAATGTTGGTGTAATTGTTGGTTGAAATGAATGGTTCATATTATTTTGATTTTAGTATTTTTTTTTATTTCTATTTTTACCCTCTATTATATTATTTACTTTTTCTAAATATCCTGTATTCCGTTAAACTTTAGTAACGGAATATTCCGTTAACTATTTAATATTGTTAACTTACTCATTAATGTTTATAAGGAAGGTCTTAGGTTTGAACCTCATTCCAATAGAAATTGACATAATTGTTAAACATATATTATGAATATGTTATAGTACAGTATATATATATATATATATATATATATATATATATATATATATATATATATATATATATATATTCACACATAGATGAGAAACTACGCCTATTAATTATAATTGTCTTTTTTGGGGAAGGGTGATTTGGTTCTGTTTTTGAAGGTGCACTACTCCAAGGCACTAAAATTGCAGTGAAGCACACCAAGGGACTAGATCAAATCAAGAATTCATTTATGGTAGAAGCGGCAACAAGAGGAAGCATGGATCACGCCAATTAATAGGGTTTTGTGTTGCAAAAACTATGCTTGGATATACTATCTAGTGAGACTTCCCTCTGCCACAAGTCATAGTTATACATTCTTGAAATATTCTTTTATGAAAAATTTGATAATCTTGCATTGATATATTTCATGATATACCTAATGATACTTAGATAAATTCTGAAACATTAATTTAAAATTACACATTCGGCGTTGGATTATTTGCGCAATACGCGTGTGGTAACTAGTAAATTTGATTAAAGTCAATAATTGTTTAAATACAAATAAACTTTTAAGGACTTTCTAAAAGTCAGAACTACTTATTATTAGGACTCTTTGTATTTGAGTCACATTATGACTCCCTATCCTAATCATCTTATGATTCTCTCTTGTACATATTCTCTCAACATATACATTTGTAATTACTGTGAGTTAATACCATATAAGGTCCTCCGAGTATAGTGGTTTTGCCACGTTTAGTCCCAAACTTTCAAATTGACCATCTGTGGTCCTTCGACTTTCGAATTTAACCATTCGTGGTCCAAGTTAACCACCCATGGTCCTTAAACTATTAAATTTTAACCAACCATGGTCCTTTCAAGAGGACCATAGCTGGTTAAATTTCGAAACTTGAAGGAGCATGAGTGGTTAACTTGGACCGCGAATGGTTAAATTTGAATGTTGAAGGACCACAGATGGTCAATTTGAAAGTTTAGGACTAAACGTGGCAAAATCATTATACTCGGAGGACCTCATATGGTATTAACTCTAATTACTGTTCATCTAATATAGTTTATACAGTTCTCATCCAGTATCTATAGTCGCATGTTCCTTTCCTATTTTCTCTTAATGGAACCCCAGTGCAATAATGTTGACGGATCTGCTAACTCCTCTAAGCGGACCATTTCTGATGTTTGCCGTTACTTCCTCCAATTCTATAGCTATCAATTCGTTTTCTACTGCCCATCACTTTATCAGTATTAAGCTTACCCACAAAAATTTCTTATTTTGGAGGACGTACATAGTTCCTTTTTAAGAGGGACACAAGCTCATGGGGTTTATTGATGGGACTAACCCATGCCCGCCGGCCTTCCTGCCGGTTGTCGCCGACAGCGGACCACAACCAAACCTAGCTCATGTCGTGTGGTATTGCCATGACAAAGTTTTGATGTCAATGTTAATTTCATCACTCTCCGAAGAAGTCATGCACCTCGCCGTTGGACGTCGTACGTCGCGGGAAGTTTGGGTGTCCATAGAGTAGTCTCTAGCTTCTTTGTCTCATGCCTGGTCACTTAATCTCCACGGTTAACTTCAGTCTCTCAAGCAGTCTGACTCCTCTATTGCTTATTATATTAGTCGTGCACATGTTGTTACGGAAGGCCTAGCCTTGGCCGGTCGACTGGTGGGTTTAGACGAGATGAACTTATATGTGTTTTGTGGGTTACGGCCAGAATATCAAAACCTAACGTCGTCGCTTTCAGTCCGTGGACAGCCTATAACCCTTGTGGAGTTAGCCGATTTTCTTGGCGCACGAGAGTTCATCCGCGGCAACAACGGGTCCTCCCCTACCGCCTTCACTGCCCAGTGGGGATGACAGACCGTCACGGCAGAAACTGAGGTTGCGGTGGTCGAAGCAGGCAGCGTGGCAGCGACGGCCAATCTAAATGTCAAATTTGTGGGCACAATGGTCACACTGCTCTTGCATGTTACAAATTATTCGATAATAAAAAAAATATCCTCTTCCTCAGGCCAACCTAACATATCAAGATAACAGTTCAAACATTAATGGTTCTCGGGTTTGGATTCCAAACACGGGAGCAACCAACCATGTGACCCCAAACATCACAGCCCTATCTACGTCTAAGGAATATGTTTGTAATGACACATAGCGTGTTGGTGATGGTAAGGGTTTATCTATTACTCATGTTGGTCATGCCTCCTTTAATACCTCATATAGGTATTTTCAATTATCAAATATCCTTCATGTTCCCAGTTTGTCTACATCTTTATTATCTATTCAAAAATTTGCATCAGATAATAAAGTGTTCTTTGAGTTTTACCCTTACTTTTTTTTTTTTTTTTTTTTTTTTGTGAAGGATATCAATACCAAGGAAATTTTGCTACAGGAAAATAGCTCTAGGGGTCTATACAAACTTCCTATCATCAGTTCGTCTCCTTCAGCTATTCTTTCCGTTCGCGCATCTGAGTCAGTGTGGCATGATCGCTTAGGACATCCACATCATCGAGTCTTACATCGTATTCTTCAGTATTGTTCGATTAGTATGTCTAGTAATTCTATCCCTTGCAATTCGAGTTTATGTAATGCGTGTCAATTAAGAAAATCTGCCCGATTCCCACTGCCACGTGTTGAGTCTTCCAGTTCTAATACTCTTGATTTAATATACACAGACATTTGGGGTCCAGCTCCTTTGTTATCCACTGATGGCTATCGTTACTTTGTTGTTTTCGTGGATGTAACACCCCAGATTTTCAAGACATTTAAAACTTATAATAAAGGTAGAATCTTATTAAATCCCAAGATATAAATACAAGCGTTCGGGGTGCTATGCCATACCTGGGCTAGAGAACCCAAGTGCACAGGCTAACTAACTAATATCCTCAAAGCGTAAATACGTAAACGTGGCACGCAGGCCAAAAAGGGAAACTATCTACTTCTAAGTTCTAGCGCACTCCAGTGACTTAATCTTCTGTGCCTGAAAGCCAAATATATCTGTTCAGCGAGAGATGCTGGTAACCCACTCCAACGCATTGAAATACAATACATATAGAGATATATATAGATATACGAAAACCAATTTGAGCATGAAGATATATCCTACGAACTCTAGCTTTAAAACCGGGAATGACTCGACAGATAAGGCCAGACACAAGCAACAGTTATAACGAGCATATGCAGTTCACAACATATAAGGCAGATAAAGCAAAGCATAAACAATGATCATAACCCAACACAAACAGTCCCCAATATAAATCCCATAGTCACATCCCCCAAGACACTCGTAATCACAACTCGTCCATGTCACAACACATAACACACTTTGTTGGCGCCACAGGACCAATCGCATGCCCATACATGAGGGTCAGCGCATATAGCTCTGACACGGCCCCGCAGCACCCTGCCCCGTATCGCAACACGGAGGGGTCGATCGCAACCGACCGATGAACCGCAGCTCATCATAGTGTTTGATCGCAACCAAACAGTGGACCGCAGCCCAAGAGAATGTCATCTGACCGCAGCCAGGAAAAAGGACGAACCGTAGCTCGTATAGAAACGTTTGATCGCAACCAAACTGTGGACCGCAGCCCAAGAGTATCAATCTGACCGCAGCCAGCTTCTGAACCGCAGCTCAGGATAACCAATCCGATCGCAACCGAATTGGGGTAACACACACACATAACACATAGCGAGCACATGCAACCCACATTACACATTAGGAAGGGGGAGAAAACGTATAACAAAACCTATGCATGATCCATCACTTACTAAGAATAGTCCTAAGGGGTTCATACTTCTTCCACCTAGGTCAACGGGATACCAATTCAACTAGCATGCAATATAATAGACTCATAAACCTACGAACGGTACCCGAAACATCAAACTAGACATAGGCACGATAAACGGAGTCCGTTGGGACACCACGGGGAACGGGGAACATCAAACGGGGAAGCCGGGATCCCGGGTGGGATGAATTTCCAGCGGGTAGCCGGTGGGTGGGGGCCACCCGCCGGCTGCCCGCCGGAGAATACTGTTCCGGGTAGCGGGTCGCCGGCGGGCAGCTGCCCGCCCGCCGGCCACCCGCTGCCGGGCGGTGTTTCACGGCCGTGGGTAGGTGGAGGGTCCCCTACCCCCACTGACTCTTTTCACACACTTTACGCCCCGGGAACCGTTGTGGAACCCGAAACCATGCTTAGACACTTTACAACGCAATTAACGACAACACGTAGACAATTAACGAATCGAATACAAGAAACGAACGGCACATAACCTATCATGCTTTTCTAAATATAATCAACACCCAAACATGCGATTTCCCCACCCGATAATCCAAGAATAAGATCATACGATACAACCTAGGGTTCTAATCACTTTTATATCAACAAGAATACGGTTCGTCTTCTAATTGCAAGATTCGGTAAGAATAACACATAACATCAAGAGCATCACACAATTATCAAGAACAACACATAATCATCAAGAACTCCATATAATTATCAAGAACACCATAGTTATCAAGAATCTCCCAATATCAAGATCATCAAGATCCCCCATGGGATCACCACATCAATTACCAATAATAATCATCATAACTCGCCAATATACAATAATATGGGGAAACCCTAAGGGGGAATTATAACTATGAAAATAGGTTTTGTTGAGACATGGGTTACCTCTTAGCCTTAATTAATTCCTTGGCTATGAAGGGTCTTTCTTTAAGCTTTCTTGCTTTCTTGATTTCTTCTAAGGGGATTCTTGGAGCACTTTGGGGTGGTGGAACGTTTATTGTGGTGGGGGGTTCTAGGTGCCTCTTAAGTCCCCTATTTATATATTTAGGAGTCCTGGTTAGGAACTAATATTATAGGCTTGCTAATTCTATTCCTTTTGGAACTAAGGATTGGGTTTAGGGATAAGGGTCCATGGTCCATAGTGGACCATATTAATTAATTAAAGGGAATCCTAATCGTAGTCTGAATAGTGAAAGGCCTTCTTCCTTTATTCCTAATAGATAACTAGGTCTAGGATTCCTAATTAGAGTCTGAATAGTAAAGGGTTTACTTTCTTTATTCCTAATAGGCTTAGGACTCTAATTTAGGCAAGGGTCCACGGTTCATGGTGGACCTTTACTAATTAATTAAAGGTAAACCTAACATAATTAAATCATTTTTAATTATTATTAACGGGATTAATTAAATAATTAATCTGGGATTGAAGGCCGTAACACGGGGTGTTACACTCTCCCCCCCTTACGAGAAGCTTCGTCCCCGAAGCTTGGAAATCATTGCAGGGTTAACGAGTCAAGAGAAGAACCGTGGTCCTATAGAGAAGGTATTCCACGGGGAAATTGTATACTTGCACGCCTATGTGTGTTGGGTTTTTTTTTGGGAACGATTAGGTTTACAGGGCTAAGAGAGTGGGTTTCAAACTTGAGGGCACGGTGAAATCAGGAATTAGGATCAAGTTTTCGAGGTTGCAACTTAGGTTGTGAGGTTGCCACTTGGTTGGAATCGTTAAAACATGGGATTGAGAATGGGGTCTGAAGGGTAGAAAGGGTTTTGAAATAAGGAAGGGGCCGATTTTCCGAGGGAGGGAAAGGAATTCGGCTAGGATGGGTTAAGGTTTCTCGATCCCAAGTGAATAATCTGGTTAGATGCTTTGATCACGATGCGCCGACGAGCTGATGATCCTCCTTCCTTGGTGTTGGTGCTTGCTTGACTTTAAGATCCTTGTTAGACCTTGCTTCCCAGGCTAAGGTTTCATCCTTCTCTTCTTTCTTGAGGGAATTTCCCGTGGTGATTCAACACTTACTTCTTTAATGCGCCCAAGGTCTTGACCGAGTTGGGTCAACCAAGCCAATCTCTTAGGGCGCACTTCCTAAATTCTTCCCAAAGTCTCTTGGGAGTCGATGGACTTTGGGTTGAATTTCTCTTCTTATTGAATTTCATCTCCTCTTTAGTGGATGAAATTCTTAGTAAGACTTCATGTCTTACCCGAGGTTCGGCATTGTTGTGCCCTGTTTGTGTTATTTTTAATGATGAAGGTGTCCTTGCGTGCCCTTTTTCTTTTAAAGCGCAGTCGGTTACCAAATCTCGTTGTGGGATGACTCGGCGACTTTACGAGTCACCTCATCTCCTTGTAGGTCCTTAATGACCCTTGAAGTCTTGGCGCGAAATGTGTTCTTCACCCTTTTGCTTAGCACCATGGGCTACGTAGTTCTTGATTCCATACAACTTGTAAGGAGTCCTCTGATTTGCTCGAACGATGTCCATGGTTTGGAGGAGTCCCGTCCCTCCTTAGCATTTTGACTTTTAAGGTTTTCGTGGGTTCTTAGTACGAGTTCCCAATTCTCCTCCTTGGTTTGCGCAATCCTTTACGCCAAACATCCCTAGTCGGTTGTATCGTAGGATCCGATTTCAATTACTCGTGCAATGTAATTGATTGTGATTTCCCGATGGTGTCTCGTGCGTCAAGGTCTTTTACGTAGGACACTATGTTTGGGTGGTCCATGGTTCCTTACCCAAGACTCACATTCCTCAATCGAGGCACACAAGTGCGCCACAAATCAATAAAATGAGGGGTTAAGAAATCAGCACATTGTACCAGTGGGCGCGAGGTGGGCGGTCGTCCGCCTGCCAAGCTCCTGCCAAGGACCCGCCAAGGTCCCGTCAAGGACCCGTTGGGAACCCGCGGGAAAGTGACTAGGAATAGTCAATTCCTTCGGGAAAGACCCCAAAAACGCACAGATTCATGTCCTGACAAGTCCCATGCCCTTGTGCACAATAAAAGGGACTTGGATACATAGGATGACCCATCGTACAATGTTCATTGATCCTTAAGCACGAGTTCTAGAGGTAGATATACATACATATATATATCTATGTTTTCTTGGTCTGGTTTTAAAGGGGTGTAAGAAGTGCAAGGCCTAGGTTTCAAAGTCGAGGGGCGGATAGGGTCGATGTCTCAAGGTCGTAATACAGGAAGGAAGGTTGACACCTTGTACGGGTTTGTCTGTAATGAGGGATCAAGAGCGAGGTTTGGAGTGATAGGACGGATTCTTTGACGAAATGGTACTTGATTGGCAAGGGGAGGGAAAGGGGCTAAGGACTCTTGGCTTCGAGTGATTATGCCTGTTTGGGGCTTGGTTGTGGCGTGCAGTCGAACTGGTGATCCCTTTTCCTTGGCTTTGTTTGATTCTAAGATTTTCGTTTGATCTTCTCTTCCCGTGTCGACGTCCCCTTCGTCTCTATGGCTTCCAGGGGAATTCTCGTGATGGTTTCCGTGCACGTTCCCCTCGGATGTCCAGAAGTCTGGACCCAGTCGGTTTAGTGGGTCAAACCCCTAGGTCTTGACTCCTAATCCTTGCCAAGGGTTCTTAAGGTTAAGGGGGTTTCGGGTTAGTCTTTCTTGTTCTATTGGGTTTCATCCCTTCCTTGGTGGATGAAATTCTTAGCAAGGCTTTATGTCCTCCTTGAGGTTCGGCCTGTTGCACCTATTTGACAATGTTTTCTGTAGCGAGGGCCCCTGACACATTGATCGTATTTGTTTGCCCGCTCTTGTCGACGCATGGCGTTCTTCGGTGGCGTACATACAGGCTATGGTTTCTCGTGAAGCCTTCACGGTTTTCGTGTAAGGGTGGGGTGATACGTATTCGTAACCTCCACCTACTTCACCGATTCCTATCTAACAACTTATTTTAATATTGAATCAATGAATGTCGGTTCTTCACGCCCCTGGGCAGGGTAAGGGCCTTATGCTGCTCTACGGTTTTTAACAGGGTTTCCGAACGGAGTGGGGATATGAACTTAGAGTAAGGGCAATAACAATTTAGGATTTCCGAGGGTTTGGGTTAAGCGCAACAAAGGGTGAGCAAGGTCATGACGGTTGCGAATTTGCTCTTAAGGTAATTAAGGATTCGGGGTGGGAGTTTTCAACAAATAGGGGTATCAAGATGCTGGGGTTTCAGGGCGGATGATATTTTAAATTGGGGTGGTGGGGTCGCAAGGTGTCGCGATATACTTACCTTGCACCCAAGGATTCGACTAATGGTGTCGTTCCTTCGCTACTTTAATAGGTGTCCTAGTTCTCCTTCCTGTTTGTTGTAGCCGCAACCCGGGTTTGCCGAGATAAGGCAACTTGTCGGAAGGTGCATGTCATTTGTCTGTCTCGGGGTTATCGTGGTTACCCTGGGTTGGTGCGTATTGCAGTCCGTCCCTTTTAGCAATCCTGACTGTAACGCCTCCTCTTCGTAGTCATCCAAATCTTCCTTTTCTTTGGTCAGGGTCCTTGTCAAGTCTTTTGACGGGAGTTAGGACGAGGCGATTTATCGGGTAAGTGTACGTTACCCAGTTGTGGAAGTAAACTTATCTACTCGCACCCTTACCTGGTGTGGTAAGCGTAGGGGGAGGTTCCTTTAAGTTAGAGAGGGATGAAGTGAGGGGAGGTTATGTGTAGGTTTCACAATCTCACTGCGCGTCCTAAGATTCCTGGATCCTATGTTCCTAAGTACCTAGAGTTCAAGCCTAGTGTCTTAAAGTCCGGTCTTAAGAGTCTTATCCTAGGGTCAAACTTAAGCTCTGATACCAACTATAACACCCCAGATTTTCAAGACATTTAAAACTTATAATAAAGGTAGAATCTTATTAAATCCCAAGATATAAATACAAGCGTTCGGGGTGCTATGCCACACCTGGGCTAGAGAACCCAAGTGCACAGGCTAACTAACTAATATCCTCAAAGCGTAAATACGTAAACGTGGCACGCAGGCCAAAAAGGGAAACTATCTACTTCTAAGTTCTAGCGCACTCCAGTGACTTAATCTTCTGTGCCTGAAAGCCAAATATATCTGTTCAGCGAGAGATGCTGGTAACCCACTCCAACGCGTTGAAATACAATACATATAGAGATATATATAGATATACGAAAACCAATTTGAGCATGAAGATATATCCTACGAACTCTAGCTTTAAAACCGGGAATAACTCGACAGATAAGGCCAGACACAAGCAACAGTTATAACGAGCATATGCAGTTCACAACATATAAGGCAGATAAAGCAAAGCATAAACAATGATCACAACCCAACACGAACAGTCCCCAATATAAATCCCATAGTCACATCCCCCAAGACACTCGTAATCACAACTCGTCCATGTCACAACACATAACACACTTTGTTGGCGCCACAGGACCAATCGCATGCCCATACATGAGGGTCAGCGCATATAGCTCTGACACGGCCCCGCAGCACCCTGCCCCGTATCGCAACACGGAGGGGTCGATCGCAACCGACCGATGAACCGCAGCTCATCATAGTGTTTGATCGCAACCAAACAGTGGACCACAGCCCAAGAGAATGTCATCTGACCGCAGCCAGGAAAAAGGACGAACCGCAGCTCGTATAGAAACGTTTGATCGCAACCAAACTGTGGACCGCAGCCCAAGAGTATCAATCTGACCGCAGCCAGCTTCTGAACCGCAGCTCAGGATAACCAATCCGATCGCAACCGAATTGGGGTAACACACACACATAACACATAGCGAGCACATGCAACCCACATTACACATTAGGAAGGGGGAGAAAACGTATAACAAAACCTATGCGTGATCCATCACTTACTAAGAATAGTCCTAAGGGGTTCATACTTCTTCCACCTAGGTCAACGGGATACCAATTCAACTAGCATGCAATATAATAGACTCATAAACCTACGAACGGTACCCGAAACATCAAACTAGACATAGGCACGATAAACGGAGTCCGTTGGGACACCACGGGGAACGGGGAACATCAAACGGGGAAGCCGGGATCCCGGGTGGGATGAATTTCCAGCGGGTAGCCGGTGGGTGGGGGCCACCCGCCGGCTGCCCGCCGGAGAATACTGTTCCGGGTAGCGGGTCGCCGGCGGGCAGCTGCCCGCCCGCCGGCCACCCGCTGCCGGGCGGTGTTTCACGGCCGTGGGTAGGTGGAGGGTCCCCTACCCCCCACTGACTCTTTTCACACACTTTACGCCCCGGGAACCGTTGTGGAACCCGAAACCATGCTTAGACACTTTACAACGCAATTAACGACAACACGTAGACAATTAACGAATCGAATACAAGAAACGAACGGCACATAACCTATCATGCTTTTCTAAATATAATCAACACCCAAACATGCGATTTCCCCACCCGATAATCCAAGAATAAGATCATACGATACAACCTAGGGTTCTAATCACTTTTATATCAACAAGAATACGGTTCGTCTTCTAATTGCAAGATTCGGTAAGAATAACACATAACATCAAGAGCATCACACAATTATCAAGAACAACACATAATCATCAAGAACTCCATATAATTATCAAGAACACCATAGTTATCAAGAATCTCCCAATATCAAGATCATCAAGATCCCCCATGGGATCACCACATCAATTACCAATAATAATCATCATAACTCGCCAATATACAATAATATGGGGAAACCCTAAGGGGGAATTATAACTATGAAAATAGGTTTTGTTGAGACATGGGTTACCTCTTAGCCTTAATTAATTCCTTGGCTATGAAGGGTCTTTCTTTAAGCTTTCTTGCTTTCTTGATTTCTTCTAAGGGGATTCTTGGAGCACTTTGGGGTGGTGGAACGTTTATTGTGGTGGGGGGTTCTAGGTGCCTCTTAAGTCCCCTATTTATATATTTAGGAGTCCTGGTTAGGAACTAATATTATAGGCTTGCTAATTCTATTCCTTTTGGAACTAAGGATTGGGTTTAGGGATAAGGGTCCATGGTCCATAGTGGACCATATTAATTAATTAAAGGGAATCCTAATCGTAGTCTGAATAGTGAAAGGCCTGCTTCCTTTATTCCTAATAGATAACTAGGTCTAGGATTCCTAATTAGAGTCTGAATAGTAAAGGGTTTACTTTCTTTATTCCTAATAGGCTTAGGACTCTAATTTAGGCAAGGGTCCACGGTTCATGGTGGACCTTTACTAATTAATTAAAGGTAAACCTAACATAATTAAATCATTTTTAATTATTATTAACGGGATTAATTAAATAATTAATCCGGGATTGAAGGCCGTAACACGGGGTGTTACAGTGGATGATCACTCTAGTTACAGATGATATTATCCCATGAAATTAAAATCTGATCTTTATGCCATCTTTGAAAAATTCTGTACTATGGTTGAGCATTTCTTCGATAGAAAAATTAAATCCATTTAATCTTATCTAGGAGCTAAATACAAAAAATTACACCACTCCTTTATTCATTTAGGAATCACTCATAGACAATCTTGTGCCTACACTCATGAACAAAATGGTCATGTCGAAAGAAAACATAGACACATAGTTGAAACGGGTCTAACTCCCATGGTTCATGCCTCTGTTCCGTATAAATTCTGGGATTTTTCTTTTGAGACTGTTGTATACTTAATTAAAAGAATGAGATCTACTGTTTTAAATAACTCAGTCCTCATCTTAAGTTGAATAAATCTCCACCATCGTTGCGACAATCCAAAATTTAATTTTATAAATCCGGTTTTAAGAAAATCCAAAATAGCCATTTTTTCACTCCATAAAAATTTTTGCGATAAAATCGGTGTTGAAATAAATTATTTTGAGCCACTTTTAAATAAATTCCACACCAAGACTTGATTTAACACTAAAATCCTAAATTCTTGGGTACATTGTGTACCAAGTTTTGAACTGTGAAACCTATCTAAGTGAAACCGGAGAGAAATCTGAGGAGCCTAAATCAAGTGTTTATCTAAAAATCATTTTTGGGAAAATTCCTTTTCAATCCCAAACTATTTAAAATATCAATTCTAGCCTTGTTCATGAAGCATGGTGGACCACACTACTCCAAAGTTATCTGATAACACTTTCTAGCCAAGTTTTTACCCTTTTGCCCTCCACAAATCATGAGGAATCATCCTAGGCTTTAGAGCCACTATATAAGGGGTAGTTATCAGACTTTTGCCTCTTTGATTCCTCTCTTGGCTTCCCTACCATAATCTCAAACAAAGGAGAAAACACAGTAAGTTCTTCATCCTTTTCCTTCCAATCCTAGCCTTCCATTTCCCTTCTAACTTTCATCTTTCCTCTGAGGTTCTAGCCTAAGCTTTGTATGGTTGTTTGAGATGTTTAGGAGGTGAAGAAGGGGGAAACTAGCTTGGGAAGAAGGTAGAATCCAAGCAAGGAGAAGAAAGCTTCAAAGGTATAACCCATGGACTCCCAAGCTATTTTCTAGACTGTGTGAAGTCTATTTTTGATGTAGAAATGAGTAGAAATGCTAGTTATTGAAGTGTTTGAGCTATTCAGTGATCTATTATTGATCTTGGATGTGTTGTTGATGTTTTGGAAGTGTTGGAATGTCTGAGAAAATTATTGCAAGTGAAAGAGGTCTATGGTGCACCAGACAGTGGGCGCCAGTAAAATCCACGGGCCTAGCCAACGGCCCTCGAGAGGGCCGTTGCCCTGAGCCGTGTTTTTTACGGGCCAAAGGGCGGGACTCGTCAAGTCCCGCCAAGAGCTCCGTTAGGTAGTGTCTATGCAGTGGCCAGGCCCTCATGGCTCAGTTACGTGTCGTTTCAGACCAGGAGTCACGGGCCCTCGTGGCTCGGAACCTCGGGGCCGTCTTGACGCACGTATAGACTTTAATTTCATTGAATTTGGTTAAGAAATGAGCTCTTTGCGTTAGTTTTTGTAAAGAAAATCCCTACAGAAGTTGTTCCAGCGAATGAATTTGAGAAGCCTCAGACTTTGATTTACTATTTGATGAGCTTCATATTATCTGATTGTTAATTAGAGAAGCATGAACATTAATTGTCAAGTTTAGCTAAGAAGAGCATGCCCAAATTGTCTTTTATGATTTATTAAGAATCTTGCCATTTCTAAGTATGAAAGTGTACAGAGCATGCCTATCTTGATTTTGAGTTTACAGTGAATGAGCTTGAGTTGAGTATTTTGAGTTCCAAGTGCATGTTAAATACTTCCTAAGTGTTTATTGAGAAGATTTTTCAAGTATGATTTACACGCATGATTTATTGAATTATTGAGAATCCACAGTGAATAGAAATGGAAGTATGTTTACAGTAAATTACAGTTGAGCATATCATGTTTTTAAAGTGCATAAGTGGCCAACGTGAGCCTAAGTATTATTTTCCAAAAACTCATATCCACTTTGGAGATTCATCATCTTGTCATATTGAGAATGTGTTGAGAAGTTATGTGCACAATTGCATAAGCAAAGTGTTGCATGTTTTGAGTTGCATGAGTTATATCTATATGTATCTATTGTGAGGAAAATCTTGTTTTGGAGGACCATTAGGACTATGTCCTTTTGGAAGAAAAGAGAAAGAAACGGACATTGCGATCCGATGTGAAGTAACTTGGTAGATATTCTCGAGTTACTAGGTTAGAAACTGTCCGCCAGGCTTGGAATCCTGGTCAGGGGGTGTGCACGCTGATAGTTCGATACCTGATTGCACAGAGTTTCAGATTTGGAACCACAAGATTGGTTCTATGGGCGGGGATGAGAGATTGGCCGGCTAGACGCCGAGCCCAATAGGTTCATTCACATCCTGGTGAAGTCCTGTCTCGCCCACGAGTATAAAGAAAGCGAGTCATTGCGACTCTAAGAAAGCGAGTCATTGAGACTCTAAGAGAGGAAGAAGCAAAGCGAGTCATTTTGGCTCTAAGAAACCTCCACAGAAAAAGTATTCTTTTTAAAAAAGAGTGTATATGTATATCTATCTATACTTATTCTATAGCATCATATTATATGGTTATATGCCTTCCACGAGATTGCATGATTAGTAGTTGATAGCATGAGATTGCTTATGAGTTATATGCCTTGCACGAGATTGCATGATTAGTAGTTGATAGCATGAGATTGCTTATAATTATATGTCTTGCACGAGATTGCATGATTAGTAGTTGATAGCATGAGATTGCTTATGAATTATATGCCTTGCACGAGATTGCTTATGAGTTATATGCCTTGCACGAGATTGCATGATTAGTAGTTGATAGCAAGAGATTGCTTATGATTATATGTCTTGCACGAGATTGCATGTTTAGTCGCATGAGATTGATTATGAGTTATTTGATAGTATGAAATTGCCTATGAGTTATTTGATAGCATGTGATTGCTTATTTGGTTATATGAGAAAGCATGAGATTGTTGAGTACTTGAGAAAGCTTTAGATTTGTTTACAAGTTTTGAGACTGTGATGAGTTGTTCGTTGTATAAGCATGCATATTCGTTAATTAGGTTGAGCATCTAGAAGTTATTGCCAAAGTATGGTTTAAGTGATTAAGTTGTTAATCTAAGAATGAGAATCTACTGTTTTCCAAAAGTATATGCTGTATTACTTTACAGGGTTGAGTGGCATTACACTTAGCTCCGTGCTAACGGGTTTGTTTGCTACTTGTTGTTTGTTAACCCCTTTCAGGTGGGCCCAGTGTTTGAGCGCGCACGAGTTAGTTTAGTGCGTAGATTTGGAGAAGTAGATTCTAGAGTAGAATCTTATGAACTTGATGTTTAGATGATACTTATCTTTTGTTGGTGTTGAACACCAGGGCTTTGTTCCCCAAGTTTGGTTGTAGTTCTTTTAAGCTTGACTCTTTTTAGATCCCTTTTGTAGCCTGTGCAGTCACCGTGGGCTGTGACACCTCTTATGTTTATTTAGTTGTTTTAATCCGCTACTTTAGTTTATCTTTAATAGTTTTAGTTTGTTAATTAAGCGTAAGAAAAGTGGGGGTGTTACAATCCTACTCTTTTCTTCGTGTCTTTGGGTGCCTATGTTATCCCTATTTGTGACCACATAATCGCCACAAGATATCCTACAGATCTTCTCCCTGTGTCTTTCTAGGTTATCTTGAGTCATTTCGGGGTTATAGGTGCATGAACTTACAGACTAATAAGATTTATGTGTGCAGACATGTGCGGTTTGATGAGGCTATCTTTCCCTTTGCTACTAAAAATATTTCGCAGACACCACAGACTCCTCAAACCACAGCATGGGCAGAATCGATCCTACGGGACACTGCTACTACTGTGATGACGGCTCCACAGGAGGAACCGGTGGGTGGGGATGTCCCGCCGGTCCCACTCGTGAGATACCCCGTGGGAGACCCTCACGGGTCCATGGACCCCGCGGTGCTTCTCACGGGCACACATAGCCCACGGAACACCCAGCGGGAGACCCTCACCGGTCCATGGACCCCGCGGTTACTTCTCACGGGCGCACACAGCCCGCCGAGCAGCAGGTTACTACGTCATCTTCTGTCGTCACTCGACCCAGGGGGCGGTCGCAAGGAAAATCAGTGAAATCTACCACTCAGACCCACACGATGGAGACTCGCAGTCGATCTCAGGCACCACCCACAGCTTTGAGTGTTCAGGTTTGCCTCCCAGATCGCACTTGTTACAATCAGGTAGTAAAACATCCAGAGCGGCTTGAGGTTATGGACCAGGAATTCAATGCTCTTCTACATAACCGAAGATGGTGTCTTGTACCCCCCTTGGGCAGATATGATTGTTATTGGATGTAAGTGGGTCTTTCGCACAAAACGAAATGCAGATGGTTCTATTGTGAGACACAAGGCGAGATTAGTAGCAAAGGGATTTAATCAAGTACCTGGACAGAATTTCTTTGATACATTCAGCCCAGTGGTAAAATCCACTACTGTTAGGTTGCTTCTTTCCTTGGCTTTATCTTCTGGTTAGGTTATCAGGCAACTTGATGTTCATAATGTTTTCCTAAATGGAAATCTGTCTAAAATTGTTTATATGAAGCAGCCACCTAGTTATATTGATGCTCAATATCCCAATCATGTTTGCTTGCTTAAACGTTCTTTGTATGGCTTAAAACAGGCTCCTAGAGTTTGGTTTAATCGTTACATATGTTTTTACTCTCTGTTGGGTTTCAAGCATAAAAAATGGATGTGTCTCTATTTTACTACTCACAGGACTCTGCTTATGTATATTTTTTTGGTCTATGTTGATGATATACTTGTGATGGGAAGTGATCAGGATCTTGTGACTCATTTGATAAGAGAATTATCTGTTGCATTTAAGATTAGGGATCTTGGTGAACCTAGTTTCTTTCTTGGGATTGAAACAATTAAATATGATGATGGTATTTTACTTTCGCAACAAAGATATATGAATGATGTTTTGAAACGTGCTGGAATTGCAGAATATAAAGCATTATCTACTCCTTTCTGTGTTTAGAAATCTATCCCCTTCAGTTCAGATTTATATGAGGATCCTACGCAGTACAGAAGTCTGGCAACAGCACTACAGTATCTAACTATCACACGCCCAGATCTATCATTCGCAATCAATTAATTCTGTCAACACATGCATGCTCCTACAGTATCACATTGGGAACACCTAAAACGAGTCTTGAGGTATGTTAAGGGAATAGTTAATTTTGGCTTGCGTATAAGAAAGTCAGCATCAATAGAACTCTATGCGTTCTCTTATTCTGACTGGGCTGGATGTCCTTAAGACCGTAAGTCTACGAGTGGTTTTGCTGTGTTTCTTGGGTCCAACCTTGTCTCTTGGGTCTGTAAGAAACAAAGAACTGTTGCTAGATCTTCTACTGAGACATAATACAAAGCTCTAGCAGATGTCTGTGGCGAAGTTACGTGGATAGTCTCCTTGCTACGAGAGATTAAGGGGGGTGTATCCAATCATGAGTTTTGTAGAGTTTAAAGACTTTTAAAATGATAGATTTTAATAAACTTTGATTTACATTCATAGAGTGGTTCAAAACTTTTTAAAACTTTATAAGACTCTATTAAAGTCTATATAAAAAACATTCATAGACTTTTATCAACTTTTTATTTTAAAAAATCTACAAAAGTCATTGAAATTCTAAATTGAACATATTCTTACAAACTTTCAATGATTTTGATTCTTATCAGTTATAACTAGTTTTTTACGCGCATTGCGCGTTTGAGATAATGTCCAATATTTTTTTAAATAAGTATTTTAAAGTATATCAATGCAAGATTATATTGGAATTGTTCATGCATAGATAATTGAATGTTAAATTTGTGTATTTAAATAGGCAATTCTAAGTTTACAAATGCAAGATAATATAGTCAAGATTGATTATAGTTGTCAATAAAATAATTGTATAGGTATGGTTGAAACCAAATACAGGACATAAGGGAGAGAAAATAAAAATTAGGGCATAAATTATTAAATACTCCGTATATACTAATATTGAAGAGCTAACTACTGATTGCCAAACAAGGACATTGCGAGATAGTTTCCCACTTCAATTTGTTGTGTGATTTGAATACTCTTTTTGTCAATACTATATCATACCCTTAGGGCATTTTACATGTTAATCTAAACAACTAATTTTTTCAAATATCTTTTTACCAACTATTGATATAATTCGCTGGTCAAATTCGCTAATATAATCCGCTAACGCTAACCGCTAACTGCTGATTGTCAAACAAGGATATTGCGAAGTTGTTCTCACTTCAATTTGTTGTGTGATTTGAATAGTCTCTTTGTCAACAAATCCTTCAAGTAATTAATATGATTAGCTTTATTAATTATATTTTTTAAATTTTTTTATGGTATTAATAAAATACTTGGTAAATAAATGTATAGTATTATTTTGTATTATAACTTTGATATTTAATTAAAAAAACAGTGCACAAAAAAAGGTAATAGACAATGTGTGAATATAATCAATTGATGAATTTGAATGTAAAGATTTTTTACATTGGAGAAATATAAAGACAATATAACTAATAAAATTATTTCTCTTAATTAATTTATTAATAATGAATTATTTTTTTAATAAAGACATTGTAGGGACAATGTAGCAAATATAATCAATTGATGAATTTGAATATAAATAATTTTTATATTAGAAAAAAATAAATACAATATAACTAATGAAATTATTTCTATTATTTAATTTATTGATAATGAATAATTTTTTTGAATAAAGGCATTGTAGACACATAATTCTAAATTAAAAAATGATATGTATTATTTTTTGTTGTAGCTACTAAATTATTATTTTTAATTAATTTAATAAGAGTAAAATAGAGTACTAATTATGCCAACTTTGATTGGGATGAGGTTCGAACCTAAGACCTTTAAATTCTTATTAAAATCAATGAGTAAGTTAACGGTGAACTAACAGAAATTAACGGAAAAGATAATATTTAACGGAAAAGTTAACGGAAAATCACATTCATTAAGGATAAATTAGGAAATCTTAAGGAAAAATTAAAATCTGATCAATCTGAGCCATTCATTTGATTAAAAAATTTAACCGCCATTTTTTCTACCCATTATAGGCCTAACTCTCTTGGGCTCTTATTAGTATAGTAGATTTTCTTACAAAGCATTTATAATATATCATAAAATTTTCTTATTATGTAGTTCTTCACCACATCAACATTCTCAACATTATTATTTTTATCCATAGTATGTTGAGACTTATATGCTAATTACTTATATATATTATTAATAAACATAAAAAAATCATTTCATTAGAAATTCATAACAATATTGAATAATAAAATTTATAATAAACGAATTGATCAAATAAAATATTTAAAAATATAATTACAAGTTGCATAAAAAAATCTAATATATATATATATATATATATATATATATATATATATATATATATATATATATAATTATACTTGATATATTGCTAAGCATCACGCAAAGATTGTAAAGTTTAGGAGAGAGAAGAATTGGTATTATACTTGATATATTGTTAAGCATCAAGCAATAATGAAGTAAAAATAATTTTATTTCAAATTTTTAGAGGAAGATTGTAAAGTTTAGGAGAGAGAAGAATGGGTAGAGCTTAGGTATGAGAAAAATAGAGGATAATGAAGAAAAAAATAATTTTATTAAATTTAGATAGGTTTATATAGTTTAAATTGGGAGAAAAAAATAGAGAAATTAAATAGAGAGAGAAAACATTCAAAGTTGTTAGAAAGAATATTTTGAAATATGGGGGTTGATGGTTGGATTTCAACTATTTATATTTGAGAAGAAAAAGTCTTAAAATTAACTCTTCAAAGAAAAGTCTTAAAATTAAAAAGTCTACAAAAGTTCATAACTTTTTGAATACCACGTGACTTTTAAAGAATCTCTAAAAGTCTTAATCGAATACCACACGACTTTTAAAGACTCTTTAAAATTCTTGATTGAATACTGTCTGACTTTTAAAGACTCTTTAAAAGTTTGAATTGAATACCCCCAAACTTTTAAAGTTCATAAAAGTCTTTAAAACTCTATGAAAATCATGATTGAATACACACCCCTAAAGTGTCAAGTATATCTATTCCAAAGTTATGGTGTGACAATCTTGGTGCTAGTTATATGTGTGCAAATCCCATCTTCCATGCTCGTAACAAGCACGTGGAAATTGATTATCATTTCATTCGAGATAAAGTTCCTTCTAGAGACATTCAAGTTAATTTTATCTCCACAAAAGATCAACTTGCAGACATATTTACTAAAGCTTTACCTAGTCCTAGATTTTCTTTTCTTAGAGACAAGCTACATGTTACTAGTATACCATGTGCTTGAGGGGAAGTATTGGAACTAGTATTAGGAATCTTTGTATTTGAGTCATATTATGACTCCCTATTCTAGTCATCCTATGATTCTCTCTTGTATATATTTCCTCAACCTGTACAATTATAATTATTGTTCATCTGCCCGCATGGGTAGCTCAACTGGTCATAGAGGTGAAACTTTGGAATAATGACCAGGGATCGAGTCTCACCAGCGGCAGTGTGGGGGGTTCCTTGTGCGCAGTGAGCACCAGTCTAGCCTCTTTAGCCTTTTGGAATAATAATTACTGTTCATCTAATACAGTTTATACAGTTCTCGTCCTGATCAAATACTATACCTACAAATTTTTAAAAACAAAAATTTTAATGGAATAACAATATACTTTTAAAGGGTTTTAAAAATCTAAATAAAATATTATCAGATTTTTAAAGTCTTTAAAAAAGTTTTTTAAAATTTATATAAATCTATATTAAATATGCCCCTTTAATGTTTTTATAATATTTAGGCTGCAACCGACAACCGTAGGCCATACAGCATATCTCATCGGAAGAAGCACACCCTTACGAATTAAGATTCTCAAAAAGATACAAAAACCTTTAAAGTCCCAATTTTGAACTGAAACGAAATTGAAATCAAATATTGTCCTTAACTTTGGATTCTGTCAATAACGATTCGAATTGGTTGACCCCTACATATATGAATTATTATTGAAAGTACTTTGATAAACATGGGGTTGGGGTTTGAGAATTGAGACGCCTCTGGTTTTCAGAGACCATAGCTTATCATGGACCACAATGTTAGCTGAGCATTTTAAGATATTTTTTTTATTTATTTAGAAAAGCAAAATCCATAATGTTTTGATGCTTTTTATATAATGTTTTTATAGTATTCAATACAAACTCAACTTTTCTCATTCACTTTTGAATTGTATCCGATACAGGAGACACCAATACTGATGCAAACATTCTAATTTATTTATAGATTTTTCTAATTTAGAAATCAGAAGATGATAAATGAAAATTTAAAATTGAATGAGGAATTCTATCTCAACTAAAAAATTAAATTGATAGTCGAACATCTAAATACAAATTTCTTCAACTAGGGTACACTATGACAGCAGACATCGAGATTAATTTTATTCGTTTTGAATAGGAGCTCAAATGTGACAAAACACGCCCTCATGAGTTTTAAGGTATAGTTGCATTCCTAGATCCACTCCATCTCATCCACACCCTATGGGTTTGGATTACACATTTATATTTATATACTAGTTTGACACGCGCATTGCGCGACTAATTATTTAATGTCTAATATTTGTATTTAAATAAATAATTCAAAGTATATTAATGCAAGATTATATATGAGAAGTTCATTATAGTTGGCATTAAAATTAATATTTAATTTTTACTTTTCTAAAAATAATTATCTAATCTAAATACATATTATAGTTGGTATGGTATTAGGTAGTAGGTACTACTTTTGGTTGGAATTATTCTAAGTTTTGTTAATTCGCTTTTGGATAGATTTGTCATTGTCTTTGCTTCTTTTTTATTGGTAATGTCTCATGTGCAATTGTATTACTAGTACTTGTTTGTCAGAAAAAAATAAAATAAAAATAAAAATAAAAACCAGATTTGATCTAATTAATTTTGTTACCTTGAGATTGAATAGCTATTTTTTTTTTTTTTAAATTAGCATTAATGGTGGGGGATAGACTTATCCCCGCCACTTACGATTCACGCGTCACGCAACACGCTATTAATGTTGTCTTTCTTTTTCGGAGATCGACTTGTCCCTGGAGAAAAATATTTCTTCCTTTCAATAACTTTCTTTCCCATTTTTCCCTCTCTTCCTCTATGGTTGGAGATGCCCTAATGACCAAATAATTTAGGAGTACCTCATCATACCATCAACAAAGAAAGGTGTCTCAATTCACTTCTTTTGCTTTTGTACATGGGCCTTTAATATGGATGGCATGGAATAAATAAAATATGGGGTGGGGCAGTGGGGCCATGCATGATACAATCCAATGGCTGGAGTCCACCTCCCTACATCATTTTGTGGATAATATTTAAAATAAACACCCATAATGCATTGAATTATGAACTAATTTAGAAGCATGTATGGTCCATTAAGATGTGTGCTCCTTGTTCATTTATTTAATTACTTTCATCCTAAAAGGCATCATATCCCTTATTCTCATATGCAAACCTTATATTTAATTAAAGTGTCAACAAGCAATAAAGTTATAAAGCTGATATCATATATGATAATATCAATTATTGAACACAATGTTTTACTATGATCCAGAGAATCCTAAGAACTGTTGTCACTGTCAGATGTATAGGTGTCAAAGGACTGCTTTATTTTTATTTGCACAGAACAGATTTAAGAAAAAATTTAATTTGAATGATTTTTTTTGACTCATGTAAATTTATAATTAGTTATATTGAATCAATAAACAATATAATAGGTTGAACTGTTGAAGTATACATTATTTAGATAGGTGAAGACATTCCAGCCTACTATACAAACTTAACAATTTATATCAGATTGTTTAAAAAAATGATAAATGTATGATTTTTTTGAGTGAAAGAGTTAAATGGGTTAAAATTTTACCGTGACATTTGGTTCATATAATAAAAATAGAAAGAATACAAATAAAATTTCAAAGTCAATGAAATAATAACAGGGCGTTTGGTTGAAAGAGGGGAATTACGTGAGAAATAAATTGTAATTTCACAGGACGTTTGGTTGAACGGAATTTAAATTCCCTTTCCACTTAATTCCCACCTAATTCCAAAGGTCACAAAATACCCTTGTTTGGTTGAAAGAAATTGCAATTCCATGGAATTGCAATTCCCCCATTTTCATGGATTTAAAATCCCTTGTCCCCCCCTAGGATTTTAATTCTTGGGATTTTAGGAAGAAAAATAGATAGTGATGAGTCAAAATTACCCCTTCCTTTTTTTAACCTAAAATTAATGCTTAACAACAACAATGGACATTTTTGACTTTATACTACTTATTCCCTTTCAATTCCCATGTATACCAAACATTTGAATTGAAATTTCCAGTAATTCTATTCCTGTAAACCAAACACTGGAATTTAAATTCCCACTTTATTCCAAGTAATTCATCTCCCATGGAATTGCAATTCATTTCCCACGTAATTCCCCCTCTCCAACCAAACGCCCTCATGGGAGATGAATTACTGAGAATAAAGTGGAAATTTAAATTTCAGTGTTTGATTTATAGGAATAGAATTACTGAGAATTTCAATTCCAATATTTGGTATACATGGGAATTGAAAGG
Organism: Ipomoea nil; assembly: GCF_001879475.1. NCBI lineage: Eukaryota > Viridiplantae > Streptophyta > Magnoliopsida > Solanales > Convolvulaceae > Ipomoea > Ipomoea nil. Next base: position 3,370,298 of record NW_017616704.1, on the reverse strand, counting down.
AAATAAATAGTATAAAGTCCAAAATGTCCATTGTTGTTGTGGTATTAATTTTAGGTTAAAAAAAGCGAAGGGTAATTTTGTCTCATCACTAGCTTTTGTTCTTCCTAAAATCCTAGGAATTAAAATCCCAGGGGGTACATGGGATTTTAATTCCATAAAAATGGGGGAATTGCAATTTCTTCCAACCAAACTAAGGAATTTTATGGCCTTTGGAATTAGGTGGAAATTAAGTGGGAAGGGAATTTAAATTTCATCCAACCAAACACCCCGTAAAGGAATAGAATATGAATGTTATGTTAGACTAAAATATCACATGCATCATATAATATGTGATAACAGGATTGACTAACCTCCAGCCATGGTTCTTGGTACGGTTGAGCGATCCGGACTGCTGCAAAGATAACGAGTATTTTGTCTCTCACTTTACTCAGCTCTCTCTAGATGGTGTATAAGGTATGTATTGTGAGTAGTGAGAGGACTAGTGACCTTATATAACCACTGGTCATCATTGTGGTTGATTGTCTTTAGGTCTCCTAAACCCTAACTAGACTCCTAATCATAATGGTAGTCTAGCTATTAGGTTATTAGTGTTGCACCACATATCAAATACTGAATATTATCATAACTTATCCTAATGTTATAATAATAGTAACGGATAAACGTTACATTCTCCCACTTGGTGCAAGCACTACCACTCAATAACAGAAAAACATTAACCATAATGATATGTTCTCATTAGCACGAGTAGTATCCATTATGATCAAATGCAAACTGCCATTGAGCACTTAATTAGGAAACAAAACCCAACGAAATAAACCCTATGTTTATTCCAAGTCCCTGAAGTACATTTTCTCATCAATATAAAGCAAATGAAGGTGTACACACTTAATTGAGAAAACGTCTGAATGCCAAAGAATTTTATTAAAACTGAATGTATATATATACAAATTAAAAATTGGGCAAAAGTCCCATTTTCTGAATCAGATCCTTGAACTTAAATGGTGGCATGCCTTTAGTCAAGGGATCTGCTAACATCAACTCACTATGAATGTGTTCAATGAATACAACTTTATTTTTGACACGCTCCCTAATTGCTAAGAACTTAATGTCGATGTGCTTAGTTCGACTCCCACTTTTGTCGTTCATAGCTAGGAAGACTGCAGCTGAGTTGTCACAATAGACTTTCAACGGCTTAGATATAGAATCCATAACTCTAAGCCCAGAGATAAAATTCTTTAGCCAAACACCCTTTGAAGTAGCCTCGAAACAGGAAACGAACTCGGCTTCCATGGTAGAAGTAGCTATTAAGGACTGTTTAACACTTCTCCATGAGATAGCCCCACCGGCCATAATGAAGACGCACCCAGAAGTTGATTTTCAAGAATCAACACAGCCAGCGAAGTCCGCGTCTAAATAACCGACAAGATCTAAATTGTCTGTCTGCCTAAACCCAAGCTTGTAACCTTTGGTTCCTTTGAGATACCTTAGAACCTTCTTTACAGCTCCCCAATGGTCTAACCCCGGATTGTGTTGGTAACGCCCTAGCATTCCAACCGCAAAAGCAATATCCGGCCTCGTACAAACTTGAATATATCCAAGACATCCAACTGCTGCAGCATAAGGGATGTTCTCCATGGATTCCTTCTCCAAATCATTTTTCGGACATTGGTCCAAACTGAATCTATCCCCCTTAGATATGGGAGCAGCGTTTGGTGAACAATTTTGCATATGAAATCTCTCTAAAACTTTGTTTATATAGGTTTCTTGAGATAAACCCAGTATACCCCGGGAAACCCAGAAATCTTCAGGTTGTTTCATATAAACCTCCTCTTCTAGATCACGATTTGGAAAGCGGTTTTCACATCCATTTGTTGCAACTCAAGATTAAAATGTGCAACTAATGCCAGAATGACCCGAAGTGAATCTTTCTTTGATACAGGAGAAAAAGTCTCCTTGTAATCGATTCCTTCTTTTTGAGTAAATCCCTTGGCAACAAGTTGGACCTTGTATCTCTCAATGTTGCCTAATGAGTTTCTTTTAGTCTTAAAAACCCATTTACAGCCAATGGCCTTGGCCCCATTAGGCAACTCAACAAGATCCCAAACTCCATTGTCCTTCATGGAATTCATTTCATCTTTCATGGCTTCTAACCATAAGTCAGACTATGCACAATTTGTGGCTTGAGAGAATGTTTCAGGATCATCTTCAGCCCCTATGTCAGATTCTTGTAGATACGAAACATAATAACTAGGAACTGCTGATCGCCTTATCCGAGTAGACCGTCTTAAGGTTGGACCCTCACCACCTTGTACAGGCTGCAGGGCAACTACCTCTTCAGGAACTGGTAGCAGTTCTTGAATCGGTTCAATCTGTATCGGCTCAGAATCTTGCTGTATATCCTAAGTTGGTTCAACCATTGGTTCGAAATCTAGTTCAGGCGGTTGCTGTAAGTCTTGAACTTGTTCTTCCAAAGGCTGATCTTCAACAGTTTGTGGAACCTCAACGGTAGGTGGTATATCTGCAGGCAAAACTAAAGGAGCACTGCGGATAAGTACAACCCCATTAGATGACGTAGAAGGTCGAGAGTCAGTATGATCGAAGGAAGGAACTAAGTCCTTAAACCGATCACTCCCACTAATCGAGTCATCTTCAAGAAATTTAGCATTCCTTGATTCCACTATCCTAGTAGTATGAGATGGACAATAGAACCTATAACCCTTAGTGGACTGTGCATATCCAATAAAGAAAGCACTAATCGTCCTTGGGTCAAGTTTCTTCTCGTGCGGGTTTTATATCCTCACCTCAGAGGGACATCCCCAAACACGCATATGTTGCAAACTCGGTTTCCAACCTTTGAATAACTCAAACGGTGTTTTAGGGACAACCTTGGTTGGAACACGGTTTAATATATACGTTGCCATCTTAAGCGCTTCATCCCACAACGACTTCGGAAGCTTAGAGTTGCTAAGCATACTCCGCACCATATCCAGAAGGGTCCGGTTTCTTCTTTCAGCTACACCATTTTGGTCCGGAGAACCAGGCATAGTGTATTGGGCAACAATCCCATGCTCTTGAGTAAACTTAGCAAAGGGACCAGGTGCTTGTCCATTCTCAGTATATCTACCATAGTATTCACCACCCCTATCAGACCTAACTATGTGTATTTTCCTGTTACATTGGTTTTCAACTTCAGCTTTAAATGATTTAAAGGCATCCAATGCTTCATGTTTATGATGAAGTAAATACACATAGGAAAATCTTGAGAAGTCATCAATAAAGGTGATGAAATATTTCTGACCAGGTATTGTCATATCAGGACAACATATGTCAGTATGAATAATTTCCAACAACGTTGAACTTCTATTGGCACCTTTCTTTGACTTGTTTGTCTGCTTACCCTTAATGCAGTCAATGCAAGTCTCAAAGTCAGTATAGTCTAGAGTAAAAAGTACTCCATCCTTTACCAACCTTTTAATACGCTCAGGGGAGATATGACCTAATCTCCGATGCCACAACATTGAGGAATTGTCGTTAATACTACACCGTTTGGTGCCATTTTGAACATGTAAAGAATTGTAAACTGAATCGTTCTTTCATTTAAGACGGAAAAGACCATCAGACATTGTACCAGTACCAACACAAGTAGAATAATGAAATAACTTGAAATCATTGGCATTAAATTCAAAAGAATATCCGAAGGGTACAAGTTTAGATACTGAAACTAAGTTCCTAGAAAAACTAGGAACATAAAAAGTCTTTTCTAATGTCAATACAAAGCCATTGTCTAAAACTAAATTGCAATCTCCGACAGCTTCTACTGGTGACGCAATCTTGTTTCCAGAGAAGATGCTACACTCAGTTCCCTTTGGCTGTCTCAGTTTTGTCATATCCTGCAAAGAGTTTGCAATGTGGATTGTTGAACCAGAGTCAACCCACCAGGAATTAGTATTAACTTCTGACATGTTAGATTCGAAGCAAACGAAAGAAGATGAAATGTTACCTTTTTGGGACATCCATTTCTGAAACTTGATACAATCTTTCTTCATGTGTCCCTTCTTTTTGCAAAAGAAACACTTTTGTATCTTCTTAATGTTTGCTTTCGGGGTTAGTTTCCCCTTAGCAGCCATGGTAAGCCCCTTAGGCTTTCTAGACATTCTTTTAGGCCTTGTTGTGGCCATTAAAGCACTTTCCCCAAGCTCAGTTAAAAGCCGTGTTTCCTCTTGAGTACACATGGTAATCAATTGATTGATAGACCATTCATCCTTATGTGTATTATAGGAAATTTTAAATGCATTATAGTCCTGAGATAGTGTATTTAGTGCAAAGTGCACCACAAAGGCATCTGGAAGAATAATCTTCAACTTCTTCAATTGAGCCGCAATGTCCCTGAGCTGTAGGATGTGTTTTCGCGTTCCCTTGACAGTGGAAAGACGCATATTGATAAACTGCATTATCAGGGTACTTGCCAGAGATTTGTTCGCGTCAACAAATTGATCATCGATGGCCTTGAGTAATGGCTCATTGTCCGCAATATCATCGACGGGACCACGAATCTCTCTGGCAATTTTAGACTTAATGAGGAATACGCCTAAGCGATTGGCTGTTGCCCATCGCTCGTATAGCGTTTTTTGTTCTTCAGTGCTTTCCGCAGTAAGCTCAGCAGGCTTCTCAATGCGAAGAGCATAATCAAACCCTAATATTCCTAAATTCAATAGGACAGCGTCTTTCCACTCTTTGTGATTATCATAATTGAGGATAGGAATATCAATTGTTATTGATTGAGTGATTGGAAGAGTGACTGTAAAAAGAAAATTGAAAGCTTGGTTAGAATTTTTCGAGGCACAAAAAATAGAGAGAGATACTGAAGTACATAATATTACCAATGTAAAATTATGCAAAAGATAAATTCGGATGCCATAAAAATTGCCTGTGGGCTAAATTTTTACGCATAATGAATTTCCCAAAACTGAATGGTGGAAACGGAATGGGTGCGATTTTAATTTTTTCACCCTTAATGACAAAACTACCAAAACTATATGCCGATACATAATCCCTGTGGGAAAATTATGATCATAGCATGATATTTCATCCTAATTAACCCTACAAATATAACAAAATTGCCTGTGGGCTAAATTTTGCCATATCACGCAGAGTGAATTACAATATTCTTGCATTAACTTTATGTGAGTAAAACTTAATATGTAATTTTGGAAAAAATTAAAGATGCTGTGGCTACTCTTTAGTTAACCAAAGAACATAATCACATTAGCAAGAAAACCTAATAAACAAACAGATTAAACCAAAATATGATAGACAATCCTTAGGTATACTCCCAGGAAAGTTGGTCGAGACGAAACTCGGTTAAAAACCAACTCCTTAGACAGAGTAGCGTCGCAAGGGGACTAGTAGCAACAAGGCTTTTAAGCCAGGGCCATAGAACTAGTATTCCTCCCCAAGAAACTTCCCTAATTCATGTGTTCTCATTTTTGAAGTAAAATCGTTTGAGAGATCTAGAGAGTAGTTTCACCTATGGATAAGGCTTTGAATAGGGTAAACTACAAATTGTTTATGTACTTTATGTGCTTTAGGAACTTTATAAAACACGAGCGGAGTAATAACTGAAGATTGAGTAATAATATGCATAATCTAACCTGAAAGTCACTAATTCACCTAAAAGGCACTAAATCATGCATAGCATATAATTCAGACCTAAAAGGCTCTAAATTTTTCTTAATGAACATGTGTTTCTACAGCATAATTATAACAGTCAAATAATTATTGCAATAAAGAGATAAATAGCAATGCTCCGATTATGCATATTATTCACAAAATACTCCACAATTAAACTGCAACACTTAATACAATTTAATCTGAAACATTATTAAATTAAAATTCAACTGAAAAATTAAAACTGAATAATTATTCAAAGTTGAACAATAATTTAATAATAAACTTAATAAAAAAAATTTCAATTGGATAATTTAATTAGAAGAAGTCCAAATATGATGAAGATGTTAATCTGAATGAATTGATGTAGTCCAAATATCAATTCAGGTTTGACCCAAAACCATAACAGGCCAAATTTTTTTTTTTTTTTAATATGAGCCCAGGTTTGGCCCAATTGGGCCAAACCCGGCCCAATACCTTAATCTTCATCATCTTCCCTAATTCACTAACGTAGAAGCAGCGCAAACAGAAGCAGACCAGGAGACCTGCGGCGCTACATCATCGGCGAACAGCAACCATGGAGGACGAACAACAGCCAAAAGGTCGCCGGCGTCGCCAATCGGAAAGCAGAAAGCAGCCTCGTCGCTGGAAAACCCAGCCCGCCGCCACCGCCAACTGGCCTCCATGCAACGCCGATGTCCGCCGCATTCCGCCTGCCACAGTGCGAACCATCCACCACCGTCGCCGTTGATTCGTCTCCACCACCGGAACAGCTGCCGGCGAGACAAACTGGAGGTCAAGCTCCAAACACCACCGGCGAGCAAATTCCGGGCGAGAAAAAAAATGGCGAAGCAGTAGATAGCTTAATATCCAATTTTAATTTTTTTTTTCTTTCTTAATGCGGAATAAACCAAAATTTCCAGCAGTCCAGACAATTTAATTGCGAACCAAAGAATATTCACCATATGTAATTGAATTATACAAATTAAATATGTATACAACATATGCAAATATTATATGCAATTAAACGAACTAGGCAGAGATTATTTATGGCGACTGATATCAACTGTTAGACTAAAATATCACATGCATCATATAATATGTGATAACAGGATCGACTAACCTCCAGCCATGGTTCTTGGTACGGTTGAGCGATCCGGACTGCTGCAGAGATAACGAGTATTTTGTCTCTCACTTTACTCAGCTCTCTCTAGATGGTGTATGAGGTATGTATTGTGAGCAGTGAGAGGACTAGTGACCCTATATAACCACTGGCCATCATTGTGGTTGATTGTCTTTAGGTCTCCTAAACCCTAACTAGACTCCTAATCATAATGGTAGTCTAGATATTAGGTTATTAGTGTTGCACCACATATCAAATACTGAATATTATCATAACTTATCCTAATGTTATAATAATAGTAACGGATAAACGTTACATGTTATTATATTATTTGGTTGGATTTATAAAATTACGTGAGTAATTATATTTGCACAAAAAATCACATTTGTACTTTTATACATGTTATTATAGCGTATGTTATTTTGTAATCATTTATAATTTATTTAGTGTAAGGTTTTTATTGGTGTATTGAAATTATTATTATTATTATTATTATTAATTATTATTATTATTATTATTATTATTATTATTATTATTATTATTATTATTATTATTATTATTATTATTATTAGAATAGAAATGAAAAACTAGAAATAGGGAATGAAAATTAAAAAACTGGAGAACTAGAAAACTGAAGAAATGGAGAAATAGAAATAGAAAACTGGAGAAATGAAAAAATGGAAAAATGAAAATGGAAAAACGGAGAAATGAAGTAAACGACCCCTAAAGCTTCCTACACCATAATCTCATTCTGAATTGAATGATAAATCCCTCTATGCTACCACCAATAACCCAATTGCACATGACACACTACCAAAAAAAAAAAAAAGGACATGTACGGAAGATGAAGACAATGACAATGCTACCCAAAAAAGAATTAGAGAAATTTAAACCAAAAGTAGTATTTATTTAGACTATCGTTTTTAGACTAAATACTTAGACTAGCGTTAGTACAAAGTTGCAAATATTTATTTTTGTGACAATTATATATAATCAATCTCTCATATATTATATTGCATTTATATACTTTAAATTATCGATTTAAATAAACAAATTCAACATTTAGTTACCTATGCATTAACATCTTCTATATAATATTGCATTGATATATTTTGAAATACTTATTTAAAAATAACTATTGGGCATTATTTCATTCGCGCAAAGCGCAAAAAAAAAACTAGTTTAAAATAATATGAATAAAAGATGGAAAAAAGTTAGGAAGCTCGAACCCACAACCTCCAACATAGGAGAACAACTTAGTGTTAGTGGACCACAAAGTCCGTGGCAGTTGTATTAGAATTTAAATTACACATAAATATAAATTTATTTTTTATTTAAACTTAATTGAAAAAATATTAGATATTTAGCATTTCAGATTAAATTAAAAGGTTAAATTACTTATAATAATATAATAGTTGCATTATTGTCTATTTGTTTTCACATTAGTAATGTTGTATTTTTTAAAAGAAAAAACTATTTTTAATGATAAATAATATACCCATTTTTTTTTGAATGATACTGAGTCTAGTACATTGTAGTATTTGTTTAAACATACTTTCTCAATCTAATATGGGAGAGGTCAGTACATGCCATCTGAGCACAAGGTGCTTGGCAATATTATATCAATTACAATTAATTCATACTCCTCATTTTATAACTCCTATTCATATTTGATGCTCAGTCTAACTTTTCTTTCTTTATTTTCAAAAACATTATCCACAAATTTTTGCTATTTTTAATAAATATAACTGTTAATATGATTTTTATATGGATAAATTTATCTAATAACATAATGAAATATTACAAAATTAAATTGTAAATAATTTGAGTTATGTGTCATTATTCATGAAGAACATATAAAATGAAATGGATATACCAAGACTATGTGGTCTAATGGTACTCGGGTTAGATTTTTATTTGGAAGGTTGTAAGTTCGAGCCTCAGTGGATGCGTTATTAGCTCTTTGTGTTTCAGTAGGTTGGGAAAGTATATGAACAGATACTACAGTCTAATAGAGCTAGTAGCATTCAAAAAAAACAAAATGAAATGGATATAATACAAAAATAAATAATATGTCCTTTTACAAATGATTTGTATAAATATTTTGCATGATGATAATCACAATTTTGGTTTAAAAAGTTTACCTCCCCCACCACCCCACCCACTCGGCCACACCAACTCAAAAAATAATAATAATAATAAATAAACAAACAAACAAACAAACAAACAAACAAACAAACAAATAAATAAATAAATAAATAAATAAATAAATAAATATATATATATATATATATATATATATATATATATATATAGAATTACATTCAAGTAAAAACACCCCTTAAAATACAAATATGCGGATTAATTGGGACCGTTGAATTTTTAGTTTGGATGGCTATGATTTGCGCAATCTGTCCGTGCGCCTATAATGTTATTTTCTTAAGTTTTTATGTTTAGAGGGGTAATTGTGGTATTTGACTAGAGTAGTAACCTAGTCAGATTAGTCTTTCACTGACGCGCCTGGTGAATTATTCTCCATTCGTTCTATCGCTCCTCTCTGTTCGCAGGTGTGTAGACGGTATCTGCAAATCGCATCGGCTTGGCTGCTTTCCTCCTTCGTTCTTCACTTCCTAACAATGGTCGTCGGCCGGTTCGAAGTGTCGGCCGTAGTATGTTCTTCTTCTATTATCGACGGTTGTAATTTTTTTGGGGGTTCTTGTGTTTTGTGCTTTGTTTGTCGTCTTCATTGGGGGTTTGCTTGTTTGTTGGCATCTTAGTCGTTTTTTGGGGTGGTGGGTTCCGGATTTTGGCCGGAATTTCTTTGTAGGGTTTTTGTTTTTTTGTTTTTTTTTTTTTATTTTTTTTATTTTACTTTAAACCCAGGTTTTGTGTTGATTATTGTTATTTGGGTGTGATTTCTTGGTCCGACGACGGGGGTGGGCTAGTGGGATGACTGATTCCGATCAATGCTGCGTAGTGGTTATTGTTTTTATTTTTTATTTTGTAATTGTAAACCCGTTGAGGGATTGTGTTGTGTCATTTGCTTTGTTCATTCATCTTCAGTCGTTGCTGTCGGTATTCTGCTCAGAGATTCATTTTTTTTCATGGTACTGCCGTGGGGGGTTTTTGCTTGTGGTCATGAATTGTGGGCATACATGTGGGTATCTTCATCTTTATTCTTGTCATTTTGGGGGTCAGAGTTGGTGTCTTTACTTTTATTTTATCAGTTTTGTGTTTAATATACATTGTGTTCTATTTTTTATTAGTCAATCAATTTATGCTGTTCTGTTTTTGGTTACTTAATCAAAGTATGTTAGTCACAAGAGGTGTGTTCATTGTTTTCCATGGTTGTGTGCTTGGATTTTATACCTTTAATTTGGTTAATTTGGTTGTGTGCCTTTCGTTCTGACTTCATACTATTGTATTGTGCTATTGACTTCATATTATTGTTCTGACTTCATATTACTGATTTCATGTAATTAAAACTTAATTACGGGCTACTAGTTATGAGTGTGTGAAGAGGACTCTGGTGGTGAGGTGTCGTATGAAGAGGATTCTGAGTTGGCGTGTGCAATTTTTGTGTACTCTAAACGGGTAAATACAATAGGTGTGTGCGTGACTGTGATGGGGTGTTTGCACGACAGACTCGTGTATGCTTGGCGTAGTCAGAATAGATACTAAGAGTGTTTGGTTTGATGGGTTGCTGTGTGTAATGATTGTGTTATTTTTGTGAGTCAATATCTGTGTATCTCATATGTCTGTGCATGAATGTGTTGTAGTGTGAGCACCTCAGTATTTTAATGTACCATTATGTATTTGGGTGTTGTTCTGTTTTATTATTGGAGGGAAAGTTTGTGATTTCTTTTGTGTTATGTGGTTGTTGCAGGTAAGAGGTCAAAAGAGACACTATTAAGCTTCACAAACTAAGGCCTCAATACAAGAAGGATATTGGCCTTTGAATACAATGCGGATAGATCAACAAATTTAGCTCGGGTGTACCAACATATTTTGGACCTTCTGCCTTCCATTTAGGGGTGCACTTCCCACTGTTTAGGATATGATTAGACTTGCTACTGTTTAAACTATTAATCTTAAGTTTTTTGCCCCATGGGTCTTCTGTACGTTTTTTGTCCTTGTTGACACTTTGTATATACCTATCGTCTGTTACTTTGTCCCCTGGGAATATTTTGATCGCTACCCAGTGTGTATTATGGTTTTCGCTATCTCAAAGTTGGCACATTTAAAATTGGTTTATGTTTGTTTTTGAAGTTAATATTCAACATAGTTTGCACCTAGTTGTAACGGTACTTAGTTGTTGTCTGTAGTTCGGAGACCTGTGCACCAGCTTTGCTATTGTGTGGGGATTCTACGCCGCATGCATACAGGTTAATTTAACTGTGCAAATGTGTGCGTTCATGTGTTAGCTAGTGTGCACTCTGACACCCACAGTACGCGTAACTATTTTGCCATAGTTTAATTAACCTTCCAAGTTCCAAGACTTAGGCATGCACCCACATAAACCACGCATGCTCGTAACTATTTTGCCATAATTTAATTTCCCTTCCAAGTTCCAAGAGTTAGGCATGCACCCACGCATGCTCAAACCTATTTCCCCATTACCACTGCGTGCACACACAATGCTATTTGTGTGCACCAGTATACGTCTTCATACATGTCTGTACTCCATTAATTACCATTATTACTATGCACCCGGGGGAACTTGCTTCCTTTTTTTAATTTCTAAATTCACACATTCCACCTAATCATAATGTAATTAATATTCAAACATCTCAACTAGGTTCATTGTAAATACTTTTGAATGAAATGAATAAAAAAAAAAAAAAAGAAAAAAAAAAAAAAGAACATATCTTCCAAATCATGATAACAGAAATATACTAAACAAATACTAATTTGTCCGGACAATTGAGTGTGATGTTTGCTATATCAGTGTTGATGTTGTTTTCCTTCCTACTTGGCTTGTAACCTTCACGTGAGCCTACCATGCATGTATTTGATCCCTACTTCTCCGTCTCTAGTTTTCTGCATTGTGTTTTTTCTGACATCAAAGCCAACCATGGTAGCGTATGCCCGGTAGAATTCAATTCCTTGTTCTACTGTTTCAAATCGTTACCCAACATATGGTGTATTTTTCTCGGCAGGGCACCGGTATTTTGTTCCGTTGGGGGATATGTCCATTGCACATTCTTGTAGTTCTCCTCCAGATTGCTCCTCGTGTGTAACAGCAACATTAAATGTTTGGACGTAAGTCCACATACCACCCATTTCAATTACAAAAAAAAAAAAAAAAAAAAAAAAAAAGTGTATATCCCAATTGCGCAAACAAACTAACGTAGGCGCACAATGGTGCACAGACTACAACTTGTGTGTGCACGGATATTATTCTATGATTCTGTAAATTCCCTTAATCCACCACATGTTCCGATCAACCATGGCTTCCAAAGTTACCATATCCATACCTTTTCTACTCATAATAATGCATACAATATCAACTCCAAAGATTTCCCCCCACCATCAAAATATCAAAAGTGCTAAATAAATTTCCTACGAATTCACACCTACGTCGTCCCATAATGGTGATCAATTGGTTGTATTCATTACCTGAGTGAGGCATCTCCATGTCTGTAGAATTGGCTTCCTTGGCTTCCTTTTCTTCTCGCCGCTACACAATGTTCGGTTCACGTCTCTGCAAGCATTGCATATATTTCGTGTCAGATTGTACACTCTAAAATTTATTCACAAAAAGTGCAGATATGTTTATTCCGGGTATGTAACATACGCGAGAACTCGGTTTAAGTATGCGCAGTGGCACAACGATGTGTGCATGGTAATTAATATCATTCACACACCTTACACACTGCGTCGTAAATTCCATGAACTGTTTTGTTTTCCAGTTCATACAACTACGGTACCAGTTCCCATGCAATCAAATATGCACGAATTTTTAACCCAAAACCCAAATTTAAAGACATTCAAAAATCATGTCGTATTGTCTGGGTTCGCTTCCGATTATCTAAGGTTGCAGCCTCCGTCTGGCCAGGGATTACAGGTTCGGTGTGGTCTTGGTTCACATCCATCTCGTGGCGCCGGCTGGGTGTGTGCGAATGCGGAATTGGCGAGGCCATCGCGTTGTGATGAAGGTAGACAACTCCTACCATACTTAGGATGCCTTAAGTCAGCGGAATATTGATATGGGATTTGTTACTTAATTATATTATACTTGCATTGTCATAATTGCCCTTTTTTTACACAAAATCAGAATCTGTAATTAATTTCTTACCCCACATCTAATCCGTCCATCTATACACATCCTATGACTGGAATTTGTCCACATGTTTGTATTTTAAGGGTGTTTGCATGTGAATGCAATATATATATATATATATATATATATATATATATATATATATAGAAGAGCGCTCATATGCGGCGGGGTCTTACGGTGCGGTCAAATTCCAGAATACACCAACAGTGTTAACAATATGCACCAACAGTGTAATAAAAACACCCCAATGAAATGCAATAAAACATCACAAAATACACCACAGACTCAAAAAAACACACCATATAACTCACCACCCCCAATGGTGTATTTCCGAACAGTGTATGGTGTTTTTACTCAAACCTAATGGTGTGTGTTTGGTGATGCAGGGCTCTGTTTACTCTGTTTTGTGTGGTGTATTTCCTAACGTTGATGGTGCATATTTGTATCATGCACACAATTTAATACAAAATGGTACACAAGAATACATGTAAACATCAAGTTTCGAACTCAGGCTCTATTAATTAACAAACATATGCACACGATATATAAACTGTGGCACACAACTACATTAGGCTAAGCACACGACATACAGACTAATGGCACACGACTACACCAGTCCGCACAGTCCTCTATAATATAGTGGTTCACATTTGAACTCAACTATATATATATATATATATATATATATATATATATATATATATATATATATATATATATATATATATATATATATATATATATATATATATATATATATATATATATATATATATATATGGAAGGGTTCAGGTGCAGGTATAGCTCCCCGTGCGGTTGTGCGGTTAGATTTGAGCGGCTCAAATCAATGAAGATTTAAAAAAAAAAAACGCGCGCGTGTCTGGAATAAAGAAGCATAAGCTAAAAATGGCGCACCTTAAGTGATAGAAACACGCACCTTAAGTGTTAGATCTAAAGCACAAACTCACGCACATTAAGTACAAAACCCACACACATTAAACACAACCTCACGCACATTAAGCACAAAACCCACGCACTTTAAATATTAACTCACAGACTTTAAGTTTCAACAACTACTGACATTAAGAACAAACTCACGCACATTAAGTACAAAACCCACACACATTAAGCACAACCTCACGCACATTAAGCACAAACCCTACGCACTTTAAGTATTAACTCACAGACCTTAAGTTTCAACAACTACTGACATTAATCACTAACCTCACACACATTAAGCACAAACCCTACGCACATTAAACACAAACTACACTCACATTAAGAACAAATCTCACGCACCTTAAGCACAAAAGTCCACACTTTAAGTTTTAACAATTACTCACATTAAGTACAACCGCACGCACATTAAACACAAAACTCACGCACCTTACGCACAAACCTCACACATCTTATATACAAAACTCACGCACATTAATCACAGATCCGCTCACCTTAATTTTGACCTAGATGCAAAAATTACAAAATTGCCACCGCATTTTTTTTTAAAAATTTTGGCAATCCTGGACGTTGATTTAAGCGAGATGAATGGCCCAGATTAAACCCCACAACCGCACCTGGGCACCCTAACCGCACCAGAACCTAATTCTATATATATATATATATATATATATATATATATATATATATATATATATATGTATATATATATATATATATATATATATATATATATATATATATATATATATATATATATATATATATATATTGATGGATCTAATTAACACAGGCTAGCCCGAATTACTAAATCCGATAAATAAAGAATAAATAATAAAGTAGGAAAACACAAGAAATATATGTCGCGGTGACAATTCTTGTATTAATTAGGTATGTTAGTTTAGCCCGAACTCGATGAGCCGACTCGATAAAATTGAAACCAATAGGACTATGGCGCGAAGGAGCTAGCCCTATAAAAAGCATTAGCTCGATGAGCCCGAAATCGATAAGCCCGATGGCCAGATAGGGCTAGCCCGAAATTAAAAGGGCTAGCACGATAATTCGAACTATTGAAAACTATTCTTTATTATAGAAGTGATGTGATACCTTACATACATGGAATAATTATTATATATATATATATATATATATATATATATATATATATATATATATATATATATATATATATATATATATATATATATATAGGGTCCGGATCAGGTGAGGACCTAATCTTAGGTGAGGACGTGAGGACTAATCTAGACCATTAAATCAGAATGATGTATGATTGAGATTAAAAGAAACAAATCACACGGATTAAGAAAACAAATCCCTTTAAAATATTAAAATATATAAATTTAGGGTATATCAGTCTTATTAAAAGATGTGCATTCCTATACAAATGTTGTGCATTTCTATACTGAGTGTTGTGCATCAATAACTTCATTGTTGTGCATTCAAACCCCGCCAAAAAGTCACACAGTGAACATCCAATGTTCTACGATGCATTGAACTATGTGCTATAATGCACAACTCCCTAGCCTATAGTGCACAACTTACAACACTAGGTTGCACAATCAGCACACACGAATGCACAATCGTACTACCCAGGCATTTATACATATACACGACAATCCAAATATAGACAATATTATACTCAAAAGAACAAGCGAAAAAAAATAAAAAATACTGATTAGTTTGCATGGGCGAACACTCAATCAATGATGAAGAAATCGCGGCTCCAAATTGCAACGGTGATGATCCAAGAAAATAGGAAACCAATTTGGCCAAGCATTATACATGCGTTCACACTTAAAAAAATAGAAAAAGACACTATTATCCCACTTTAACAAAAAAGATCAATCCATGTCATCTCAAGAACTCAAATCTGGACCATCCAAATAAAAAACAAACGCACAAGATTAATCCTCACGTCCTCACCTAAGATTAGGTCCTCACCTGATCTGGATTCTATATATATATATATATATATATATATATATATATATATATATGTATGTATATGTGTGTGTGTGTGTAACGTAATGCTACTGTACACACACACACACACATATACATATACATATGGTAGGGAATACCCCGACCGACATAGCGTTACCCCGACCGGTGTGCCTTCGTCCTTTTCTTCTTGTCTTTGCAGGTAACAGGTCGGGTTTCTTGTGAAGAACCGGTAGGGGTCCGACCGGGTGTTACCCGAGCGACAGTGTCGACCACCGAGCGGTAGCCCTTTAGCGAGAGAGCTGACGAGGAACACGTGGCGGCTCCACGCATTGACAGGCAGGGCACCCGGGACGTTGACACGTGGTTGCTACGTGGGAAGCATGCCGAACGGCCAGATTTGTGTCTCCGGTCCCGCGGCTATAAATACCCGTGGTAGCGACAGTGTGAAGGACTTTTGGACGATCGATAGGTTGTTGTTAGAGAATCCCGACCGCAGTCAGTCGGTACTCAGAGCAACCAAGTAGATTGTACTTAGGGACTTCACTGTGATCAATAAGAGTTACTTACTTGCTTTAATTGGTCTCTTATTTACTTAATTACCGCACTACGTGGCAATTAACACAATCATTTTGGCGCCGTCTGTGGGGACCCGTGCAAGAAAGCTATCGTCTTGACGAGCACCCGGTCTCTCATCAATCATGTATCCGTGGGCACAAAACCTCTTCGCCGACGATCAGGCCGATGCAGCGAGCTCATCCGACCACCCGGCGACACAGCAGCAAGGTCAGAATATGGACCTCAACCTCAATCTCTCACCACCCCATCCATCCAATACATACCCGGCCGCTCAACAGCCGGTGAACTACATTCAACCGGGATATCAAACACCCGGTCCGCAGTACCAACAGCAGCAGATGCCGTATCCCGGCCAGTATCCATACCCGGTCCCACCTCAACCGTACGGGTATTGGCCCGGCCAACCAATGTATTACACACCCCCGGTTGGCTATCCACCTTTCACGCCTGCGTAAACGGCTCCAGCCGCCACCCCTCCAGTTTACCCGGCCGCACATGTAGAGCCGCAGCATCAGCCCACTTCTCGGGCTAGACGCTCGGCTCGTTCGCGGTTGGGGTCGGGGGGTGCTGATGCGATGGAGGCACCACGGCAGGCCCAGCAAGCACCGGAGGTCCCAGCCCGAGCGGAGGACCCCGAAGAAGTTACCCGAGCGGTAGCTTTTGATCGTCTTCGACCGGCGATGCGACAACGTTTGGGGCCCCAAGACCCAAACCGGCAACCGGAAGATGTACAGATGCAGGAAGCTAGCCAGGAGGCTTCATCCGGGCATAGCGGGTCGAGATCTCACCGTCGACGACGCGCTCGGGATGCAGCCCAAGCTGCCCAGGCGGCCGAGCTCAACGAAACCCGAGGATTGCTCTATAACCTCCAGGCGGAGTTTGCGCAATTCAGGAACGCGCACCCTGCAACACCCCCGGTCGACCAATCGTCCTTGCTCAGGACGCCTTTCACTGCCGACGTAATGACTCAGCCCTACCCGCTTGATTTGAAGGTCTCCGGGGGAGAAAAGCTATGATGGCCGTACGGAACCTGAGGTCCATGTTAACGATTTCTACGGCAACATGATGTTGAAGGGCGTATCAGACGCCGTGATGTGTAGGGCTTTTTACTCCACGCTCACCGGTCGGGCAGCGGAGTGGTTCCGAACTTTGCAGCCGGGGTCGATTGCAGATTTTAACGCCCTGACGATCAAGTTCATGAGGAAATTCATCACCTCCAAGGTGGTGAGGAAGTCCTACATGTACTTGGAGAAGGCCAAGCAGCTCGAAGGGGAGAGCTTGACCGATTTCCTCGTCAAGTGGAAGGCAGCGGTCGGGGAAGTTGAGCCCATGGACGATGCGACCGCCACCCACATGCTCCACATTTCCCTCCGGGCGGGTTATTTATACCAGGATTTCATCCTACACCCCCCGGCCACATACGAAGAGGCCCTTCGAAGGGTCACAGATTATGCCAACGCCGGTGAGGCGAATGCCGTAAAGCGCTCGCAAGAGGTCGGGTCTTCGTCCCGTAAACCGGCCGGCCGGGCGGAACACCGATCGGGTGATGACCATCCCCGATCCCGTACCAGGCCTGGTGAGTTTACAACCCTGAACCGATCCGCAGCGAAGGCCATGCAGTACGCTCAGTCCAGCAATCTCATCAAACTCCCCCATCCCGATCAAGACGGCCCTGACAAGAGTAAGCACTGTGCTTACCATCGATGTGCCGGGCATGACACTGAAGAGTGTACCCACTTGCGCCAACTGTTGGAGGATTTTCTCAATCTTGGGAAGTTGGACAAGTGTGTGGGGAAGAGAGAAGACACAAAGAAGAATACCGATCAGAGAGACCACCGGCGCTCTCACCACCGTTCCGATCATTCTGATCGTGAGGGATGCTCCGATCGGTCAGGTCAGGACCGAAGAGCCGATCGAAGGGACGATCGTGGTGATGACCGACGGGACCCTGACCCTCCATCTAGCAGGCGACCGACAGGAAAGCCGACCATCCACGTTATTTTTGGTGGACTGGAGGACGCTTCCCGACCGAGGGGTAATTGCCCGGTTGCCATAGTAGATTCCCGAGACACCGAGAAGAGGCAGAAGATGGAGCCCATAAGCTTCACCCTCGAAGATCAACCCAGCAGCGGTGACCATGGCATGGAGGCGCTCGCGGTCACGATTGATGTCAAAGGGACGGATGTCCAGAGGGTTATGGTGGACACTGGGAGCAGTGTCAACGTCCTTTATTTGGACGTGTTCGAAAAGCCTGGACTCGACAGGAAGGAGCTGACTCCGGTCGGTGTACCACTGTCGGGATTTACCGGGGCGCTTATCTACCCCGAAGGAAAAATAGTGCTCCCAGTTGAGATCGGCACATCTCCGAAGTCGATCAAGATTGAGTTGGAGTTCGTTGTGGTCAACCTCCATTGCATCTACAACATTATCTTGGGCCGACCCGCAATCATGAAGATTGGTGGGATAATTTCAATGCCTCACCTGTGCATGAAATTCCCCACCCCAAATGGGGTCGGTGTGGTCCGTGGCGATGTCCAATCCGCCCGAAAGTGTTACACCCGAGCGGTCAACAGACGTGACTCCGGTCCGTCTTCCCGGGTGAACACTATTGCCAAGGAGGAGTCTAAAGACCGGAAGGAACAACCCGAGCCTTCCGAAGAAATAGAAGAAGTTCCCCTGTCCGAAGACCGACCGGACAGGAAGATTAAGATAGGCCTGCCCCTCATCCCCGAGCTCTGAGCGGAAATCTTGGCCATACTCCGGGAGTATGCCGACATCTTTGCATGGGGGCCCGAAGACATGCCCGGGATCGACCGATCGGTGATCTGTCACAAGCTAGCCGTCGATCCCGCAGCGAAGCCGGTCGCGCAGAAGACCCGACATCTTTCATCCGATCGCCGTGAATTTGTCAGAGAGGAAGTCAAGAAGATGGCGGCGATCGAGCACATCCGACCGATAATTTATCCCGAGTGGGTGGCCAATATTGTTCTTGTTCTTAAGCCCCCAGCCTGGAGGATGTGTATTGACTTTACCGACCTCAATAAGGCCTGTCCGCTCGACCCGTATCCTCTACCGAGTATCCACCAGATGGTCGACGAGACGGCCGGGGCCGAGTTGATGAGCTTCATGGATGCATTCAAGGGATATCATCAAATAATGATGCACCATGAAGATGAGAGCAAGACAGCCTTCATGACCCCGGACGGGTTGCATTGCTACCGAGTGATGTCGTTCGGCCTCCACAATGCGGGAGCGACCTATTAGAGGATGGTCAATATGCTGTTCGCCGATCTGCTAGGTCGAACGATGGAATCTTACATTGACGACATGCTGGTCAAGAGTCGGGACCGGTCCGACCACACTCGGGATCTTCGAGAGTGCTTCCAGATCATGTGGAAGTACCAGTTGCGGCTGAACCCAACCAAGTGCACATTTGCGGTTCAGACCGGGAAATTCCTCGGCTACATGATGACCAAGAGGGGAATCGAGCCCAACCCGGCCAAGGTCAAGGCGATTCTGGACATGCAACCACCTTCAACCGTTCGAGAGGTCCAGTAATTGACCGGTCGGTTGGCAACTCTCAGCCGGTTCCTCTCTGAATTAGCCGAGCGTGCTTTGCCTTTCTTCAAGGTATTGTGTAAAGTGAATGGGTTCGTCTGGGACGAAGAATGCCAAGCGGCTTTTGATGAGCTAAAGGAGCACCTCATGTCACCAATCGTGCTCTCAAAGCCCAAGCTCGGAGAAGAGCTAGACGTGTACCTCGTCGTGTCCGATCGTGCAGTAAGCGCAGTATTGTGCCGAACCGATCCGGAAGGGGTCCAGCGACCGGTGTACTATGTAAGCCACGCGCTACATGGTCCCGAGCTCCGGTACTCCCGGTTAGAGAAGGTCGTCTACGCCTTGTACATGACCACGAAGAAGTTAGCTCCCTACTTCCATGGTCGAGCGATTCGCGTTTTGACCGATCAGCCGATTGGGCCAGTCCTCCGAACTGCTTCATCGTCCGGTCGCCTAGTCAAGTGGGCATTAATGCTGACCCAGTACGCGATCGAATACCGACCGAGACCGGCTATCAAAGGTCAAGCCCTTGCAGATTTCTTGGTCGAGTGCACCGCCCGGGATACCCGACCCCCCGAGGTTGCGGATCCCGAGGCCGAGTGGTGGTCGTTGGCTACTGATGGGTCGAGTAGCAAGAAAGGGGCAGGAGGAGGAGTGGTGGTCACGAGCCCGGAGGGATTCAAGGTATATTTTGCCCTTATGTATCTGTTCCATCCGACCAATAATGAAGCCGAGTACGAAGCCTTTGTTAATGGCTTACAGTGTGCTCGGGACTTGGGGGCTGAATACATTCGAGCTCAAACGGACTCCGCGCTCGTGGTCGGGCAGGTTCTCGGGAATTATGAAGTAAACGGAGAATGACTACAACTATACCGAGACCTGGCCATGGAGAAGCTTACCCAGTTCCGGGGGTACACCGTCCGGCACATACCCCGATTGGATAATGCCGATGCAGACATCTTGTCCAAATTGGCCCAAGACGCCCCGGAACATATGTCGAAGATAGCTCGGATTCTGATGATCCCGAGACACAACATCCAAAGTCTGCCGGTTAATCCAATCCAACCAGTAGAAGACAATTGGATCACCGATCTGAAGGAGTTCCTCGAGCACGGTCGGCTCCCAGACGACCCCCAACGTGCTCGGAAGGCCAGGCCTAGAGCCCCGCGGTTCCAAATCTTGGACGGTCGTCTTTACAGGCGATCGTATGGAGGCCCTCTTATGCGTTGCTTGACCGCATTTGAGGCCGATTTGGTCATGAAGGAATTGCACTCGGGCATTTGTTCTTCACATCAAGGAGGCCGATCGTTAGCTCGTCGTATCATGCTGATCGGGTACTATTGGCCGTCCCTCCAGCTAGACTGAGAAAAGTTAGCTCGGGAATGTGAGACGTGCCAGTTGTTTGCCCGGATGCCTGGACGACCGGCAACCTTCTATCAACCGGTCACGACTGCAATTCCCTTCGCTAGGTGGGGGGTAGACATTTTAGGACCCTTCCCTCAACTCTCCGGTCGGAGAAAGTTTGTAATCGTCGCCATTGATTATTTCTCCAAGTGGATTGAAGCCGAGCCGTTAGCCATGATCACCTCTCAGCAGTGTGCTCGGTTCCTATGACGCAACGTGATTTCCCGCTTTGGTGTGCCCGTGCATCTCATCAGCGACAACGGCCGCCAATTCGTAAGCCAGTACATCCAAAATTTCTTGGCCACGATCGAGACGACCCACGTCCGGTCGTCGGTGGCTTACCCGCAGGGAAATGGACAAGTGGAGAATGCCAATCGGATGATTCTGGAAGGTCTGAAGAAGAAGCTACACTCGGCTGGTCATAGTTGGGCCGATGAGTTGCCCTATGTTTTCTGGACTTATCGGACGACCCCAAGGGAGGCAACTTTGGAGACCCATTTCGCCCTTTTCTACGGAGCAGAAGCCCGACTCCCGATCGAGGCTTGGATCCCGACCGACTGAGAACGAACTTACAATGCAGAGGAGAATGAACACTCGATGGGGTCGAGGAGAAAAGAGAGCTAGCCGCTCGGCGTATGGCCGAGTATCAGAAGAGAGTCAAGAGTTCAAAGGACGTCCGGGTCATCCCTCCTTATTTTCAGGTGGGAGATTACGTTCTACGACGAAAAGAGGCCAGTCAACCTTTGGAAGGCAGGAAGCTAGCTCAGAACTGGGAAGGGCCGTACATCATCAAATGCAGGAAGCTAGCCCGATCGGTTATTTTCTTTACCTTCATTGCACGTAGGTCAAGTCAGCATCATGCTATCTCGACCGAACGAGTCTATGAACTGGTCAAATGCGCTCCTCTTCGGCGGACATTTGGGTCACGCCACCGATCGGGAAAGCCAGAGCTCCCAGCATAATTCCCCGATCCGTCCAACTTCTATCCACTATCGCACCCGCTCGGGCCTCGAGGGCACACCAGTGTGGGGGCTGGGATGGAGGAAGTGCTGTAGGTCCGTCGCTCGGGAAAACCCCCGATCGTGGAGGCTTACACTTAGGTCCGTCGCTCGGGAAAACCCCCGATCGTGGAGGCTTACCTATTTTCGAAATTTCGACAAGGCCAGGAGATCGGGTAAAACTGATCGGGCAGGCCAGCTTGACGTCGAAATCCAGGATGCACGACCAGGCCATAAGGCCACAAGGTCGGGTGTCGAAAAAGTCGAGTAATGCATGACCGGCCAAAAGGCCATGAGGTCGAGCGTTAAGGGTTCGGCGCATGTATGATTAAAATTGAAGTGCGAATAAGGAAAACGAGCAGAATAAGTTGAACAAAAAAACAAATTGCATTAATCAAAAGAGTGCCCGGTACACACTCGGGACCAGGCTCCCGATCAAGGTCGCTTACAAAAAGAAGAAGAACAACCTATTTCTACTTCTTCGCCTGCTCGGCTTCGCCTTTCTTTGAAGGCTCTTTCCCGCCCGAGGTGGCCGCCGCAGACCCGTTCGGCTCGGCCGCTCTCTCCTTCGGGTCAAACGGAGACGGACCGGGGTCAGAAAGATCCGGAGGAAGCGCAGACAGGACCAACTGGAGATCGTCTCCTTTGAGGGCCTGTTCCATTCGCTTCTGGGCCTTCTCGAGCATCTTTCTTTGGCCGGCTTTGAAAGCCCACCGACCAAACGACAGTATTAGGTCTTCCCTGATCTTTGTCCTTCGGGCCGCCTTGAGGAATGCCGCGCCCGATTCGCTGTCCTGAAAAATGAACCGGGCCAGCTCGTCCGGGTTGTCCAGCCGGGCCTCCAGCTCCGTGACTTCCCCGGTCGCCTTCTCGGCCGCCGTCTTCCATTCGGCGGCCTCCCCGATCGCCCGCTGTGCAACCTTCTCGGCCAGGACCCGATCCTCCCCGCTCTTCTTAAGGTCCTTCTGGACCTTCTCCAGCTCCGACTGGATATCCTTGACCTCCTGAAGGCGTCGGGCGGCGACCTTCTTGTGTCGGTCGACTTCGTCAGCCAGCATGGCCCGACCTTGAAGGAGTTGGGCTGCTCGGGAAATCTGCAAGGAACATTGTGATTAGCCCGACTGGGAATACTTGCATAAAAGGCTTAAGTGGAGAAAGTGCTTACCTCGGCCAAGTTGTGGCCGATCTTCTCGGGCACCTTGGTCACGCCCTTCTCCGGCACCTTCTCCTTCCCTCGGGCGACCTCCACCCGGGTGACCAAGACGTCCGGCGCGTCGACCACAAAGCCTTCGGCCGTGGTGATGGTCGAGGTCCCAATTGGTCGGGCAAGAGGGACCTCCTTCTGCTCGGCCGGTTTGGTCTTCGGTTTTTTCTTGCCGAGTGTAATCTTTGCAGGCGGGGGAAGAGGGGCTTCATCATCTCCAAAATCTGCCATCGCAGCAAACAAAGAAAATAAAGTCAGTTAGGTCGGGAAGTGAGGTATCTCTCGAGGAGTTAGGATCGGGAAGAATTAGTTGATGTTAGACCTTTCTTCTTCCGTTTGGACGCTTTCGCGACCGTCACGCCCATTGGCACGGGCAGGTACTTCTCCGACAGGTCGTACACGGGGGGCGGGAGCTTGGCCGCCTCGAGACTTTCGGCCATCTGGAAAATATGGTATTCATAGATCTCGCTCGAGATCCGAGCGACTGCGTCCTTGAGCGGCTGCGCCTCCGCCGGCAGAACTTGTTTTCGGTAGTGAGTGCTCCAAACTCGCTCAATCGGGAATGTCCAAGGATCATACTTGATCGAGAAAATCCGGTTCTTCCACCCCTTATTGTTCCCGGGCAGCCCTTCAATCGCACACATGTCCGCTCGGGACTGTAACATCAAGAAGCCACCTCCGTAGCTGGCCGGGAGAGTCTTGACCTGATAGATGAAGTTGAATAGCTCCATCGTGCAAGACACTTCGTGCCGAGCGCAGATCTGAGGAAAACAGGCGATAATCCTGTGCGAGTTGGGGCAGATCTGGGCCGGGACGACCTGGTAGTACCCCAAGAAGGCCGTTGGGAGAGGAGGAAAAGGAATGGCGATCGAGGCCATCAGGGAGTCATAATGCATCCCGATCCATTTCCCCCGATGCCGGTCGATGACATTCCCGAGCTTTCGACTTGTGTCAAACTCTACCCGACCCCCGAGCCTCTCGGCAATCCTAGCTGCTTCTCCCTTGGTCAGCCGGCTCATCTGCTGTTCGACGTTCTCGCTATTCAAAAACTCGAACCCGTTGTTCGCCGGTGCGGCGGGCTCAGCTTCCTCTCCCTCGATTGGCTCGGGAACATTTTCTTGATCGTTCCCTTGAGGGTCGGTTTCCGGGTGTTCCCCAATCACCCCGGTCGGTGTTTCCCTAACGCCCTCGGCCGGGGAGCCTCGTCCGCCCGTCGAGGTCTCCTCGCCTTCTCCATCCGAACTCCCCAACCCGCTTGAACTGGACCCCGATGTCCCGGATGAGCTCGATGATTCCCGTTGCTCAGGGGCCCGCTCGGGGGCTTGTTCTGGTCGTGGGACGACCTCGGGTGAGTAGGACATAATGTCCACTTCCTCGTCGCTGATGTGCTCGATTTCCTCGTCGTAATCCGCAACCGAGACGTTTTGACTATCGGAGTCTGTCATTTCTATCTACCTAAAGGTCGATCGGGGTTAGTAAGGGACTTGGGGCATTGGGGTCAGTTAGTTATAACCTACCAACTCTACGCACAAATGTAAACACTAAGTAAGAGCTAAGGACTGAGAGCTTACCGACTGAAGGTGCTTGGCTTTGAAAAACTTGGAAGTTCTTTGCTCGACTGCTCTGCTGAAGTGCTCCGCTCGGGGCTCTCTGAGGGTACCGATCGATGCAGTAGATTGGAGAAAGTTCAAATGAGGGCCTCAAGACCCTATTTATAGGAGAGCATTTAGGCGGGAAACAAGCCCACTTGCGTGACACGACCAGCACTGATTCCGAGGCGACCGTTGCAGTCGCAGAGGCTGGCAGTCGTCAACACGTGGCGAGAGAGGGAATGACAGCTGGCCGGTCAGTTTGGCGGCTGACGGTTGGGCTTCTTCATCCCGTCCCGTTTTTTCCCGGACGGTCAAAAAGGCCCGGGCTGGGGGGCTCTTGGTAGGGAATACCCCGACCGACATAGCGTTACCCCGACCGGTGTGCCTTCGTCCTTTTCTTCTTGTCTTTGCCGGTAACAGGTCGGGTTTCTTGTGAAGAACCGGTCGGGGTCCGACCGGGTGTTACCCGAGCGACAGTGTCGACCACCGAGCAGTAGCCCTTTAGCTAGAGAGCTGACGAGGAACATGTGGCGGCTCCACGCATTGACAGGCAGGGCACCCGGGACGTTGACACGTGGTTGCTACGTGGGAAGCATGCCGAACGGCCGGATTTGTGTCTCTGGTCCCGCGGCTATAAATACCCGCGATAGCGACAGTGTGAAGGACTTTTGGACGATCGATAGGTTGTTGTTAGAGAATCCCGACCGCAGTCAGTCGGTACTCAGAGCAACCAAGTAGATTGTACTTAGGGACTTCACTGTGATCAATAAGAGTTACTTACTTGCTTTAATTGGTCTCTTATTTACTTAATTACCGCACTATGTGGCAATTAACACTATCAACATATATATATATATATATATATATATATATATATATATATATATATATATATATATATATATATATATATATATATATATATATATATATATATATATATATATATATATATATATATATATATATATATAGAAAGGGGTTCATGTGCGGTTGAGGGTGTTAGGTGCGGTTGTGCGGTTAAATCTGAGCCATTGATCTTGTTTAAATCAACGTTTAGATTATCAAAATTAAATTAAAAAACGCGGTGGCATTTTTGTAATTTTTGC
Source organism: Ipomoea nil (assembly GCF_001879475.1). Lineage (NCBI taxonomy): Eukaryota > Viridiplantae > Streptophyta > Magnoliopsida > Solanales > Convolvulaceae > Ipomoea > Ipomoea nil. The sequence goes on along the minus strand of NW_017616704.1, from coordinate 3,343,862 downwards.
ATCTAGGTAAATTTAAGGGTTTGGGTTTGGACTTAATGTGCGTGAGTTTTGTGGTTAATATGCATGTGGTTTGTGCTTATGGTGCGTGTGATTTGTGTTTAAGGTGTGTGAGGTTAGTGATTAATGTCAGTAGTTGTTGAAACTTAAGGTGCGTGAGGTTTGTGCTTAAGGTGCGTGGAGTTTGTGCTTAATGTGCGTGGGTTTTGTGCTTAAGGTGCGTGGGGTTAGTGATTAATGTCAGTAGTTGTTGAAACTTAAGGTGTGTGAGTTAATACTTAAAGTGCGTCAATTTAATACTTGATGTGCGTGAGGTTTGTGCTTAATGTGCGTGGGTTTTATGCTAAATGTGCGTGAGTTTGTACTTAATGTGAGCCATTTTAAAATTTTAAGTGTGTGGGTTTTGTGCTTTGTTCTGTGCTTAAGGTGCGTGGTAATTTGTATACTTAAGGTGCGCCATGTTAATGTTTAAGGTGCGTCCAACCGCACAACCGCACGGGAAGCATCACTCGCACCTGAACCCTTCTATATATATATATATATATATATATATATATATATATATATATATATTTTTTTTTTTTTCTTTTTTTTTTTAAAAACTGTACATTTATTTCATCAAAAATGAAACGTCTACAAGCATACGCCATAGCCCCGAAAGTGGACTATGGCTCACAAAAGTCTATGGCTTTTCGGCCAAGTAAACAACATATATAAATGTATATATACAATGGGATGGCCCGAAAGTGATCACCCCACATAAAAGGAAAGAGCTCCCAGCTCATCAGATAGTGCAAATCATAACTCAAAGGCCTCAAAGGCTAACTCATCAAAGGGATCACCGGGTAGATTCTAGCCTTAAGGACTCAGACCTCTCCAATCCTTCCCTCTCTTAATCTAAAATAGGCTCCCCGTTCCACACAAGTGATGGGAACGATGCCTAAGCTCTAGGATCCAATCTAAAGATAACCCGCTATCCTTAAGTCAAAGACCCATTCCCACCGGCACGGCGTACTGTGTTTTAGCCCGGGGGAACTTTGCGGGTCCCGGCCTAAGCGATAGCTCTCACCTCGTCCACCCTCATGCCCAAGACCAACCCCCCTCGGCATAGCGTACTATGTTTTGCCCGGGGGAGCTTTCGAGGTCCCGACATGAGCAATGGATCCCTCCCCACCACCCTTAGGCCCAAGGTCAACTCCCACGGCACGGCGTACCGTGTTTTAAGTCTGGGGAGTCTTTAAGACCCCAACCTAAGCGATGGTTCCTCCAACTCTCCCCATTCCCTTACCAAGTTCTTTTCTTTTTTCACCCCTTATCACTCCCTCATCCACCCACTCATTTACTTTTTCATCTTTTATTCACTGCTTTTCTTTCTTTTTTCTTCTTTTTTCTCTTTTTTCCTCAAGTCCTATGGATCCACCAAGCTAAAGACACTGCCATCTCCAGGTGTGTGCTATACTTGGAGCCTACCAAGACCCCCCATTCCAAAACTCATTCCAGAATGAGCCCTTAAGGCTAAAGTCTACCCAAAGATTCCTTCTAGGGTGGCCTTTTTGCCCGCCAAGCTAGATAACACCTACACGTCGAGTCGGGAGCTCTTTAAACTAATGCAATGGTCTTCATCTTCATCTTTAGCTCTCCACCTACCTGCAAAACATATATATAAGTGGCTTCGGCTCTACACTAGTGTAGATCCACCAATCAATATCTGCACAGTATAACTGCCAGTCCCCTCAACAAGCTGATGCCCTCAGAAGCTGCCCAGCTAGCAGCCCATCATTGGGCCAAAGGGAGCATAAATCTCAGCTAGCTAGCCTCATAGATTCATACTCCCAGACCTGATCATGGGGAGAAGGCCTCAGCAGCCCACACTGCATCATAAGCCAACTCCCCAAGCCAATCTTCCCCTCAGGATTCCTGGCCAAGCAAGTCCTTCATTGGGGTTTAGCTTTCCCAAAATTCTAGCCCACCAGCTTGTGCAGAACAAGACTCAACCATTGCTGGTATCATAGCCTTGTTCCCCAACCTGTGATCCCCTCAAGACTGCTTCTACAGCAAGTCCATCCTTGGGGTGGCCAAGAGACCCATAGAACAGACCCTATTGCATATCAGCTTCCCAGCTTCCTCCCTGCAACTTGATCTGCCCTGGGCCTCCCCCCTTTCTCTCTAATGCTACTAACCTCCAGAATGGGGTAGAACATCCTTCAGATGCAGTCCATCTTCATTAGGGTGTTCTCTTTAGTGCCATAAGGATTCAGCATACACCCCCATCCACTTTCAGCTTCATATAGGGGTTTAAACAGAACCAGCTGCACAGCCTCATAACTGCACTGTCATGCAGTATCATTGGCTTGATGCTATGCCCCCTTCCTTATTCCTCCTGGATACACCATACCATTATCTTCTTCTATTGTTTTTGTTTCTTTTTCTTTTAATACCTCCCTTATTACCCTTCCTTATGCCACCCTCACATCCTCAATTAAGGGCCATGAACTCTCATGGACTTAGAGCCACAAAACCAGCCTCACCAAGGACATGCCTGCCCAGGATCATCAGCCAATGCCACTTGATTTCACCCTGGATCCCACAAATAATCAGTGCAATGCTCTAGGAAGACCCCCCCACCTTCCTATAAACAATATTCTGACCCGCACAACATCTCACCAAGCCCCTCGCTACAGAATTGATTCTCTTATCACATTGTGATCGCACCAGTTTCAAGCCTCCAGGATGGTCATCCACAATCATCATACTCCATCACCACCTGCCCTAACTTCCTCCCTCTACACCAAGTCCATCCATCATTCAACATTGTGCTCACTGATGCCTCTAATTCAGATTCTTCAGACCAAGAATAAACCCCAGCAAGACAGAATTGTCCTCCAGAGTTTCTCATAAAGAATCCACAGCATGTCCTGCTATCATTCATGGCACAATTCACTTTTATCCATCCCTTGCAGGCCTACACCAACTCATTCTACTCACTATCTTTTGACATTTGAAGCCCTCAGCTCTTTTCAAAATGAAGTTCCAATTGGGAGGGAAAGGATCCCAGGCAGGCCACTTCTTTTGGACACAATCAGCTATGTCCCTTGCCACCCTAAATTTAACCTTGATCACCACTGCTGTTTCTCCACCATACCTGCAGGCCGTATACTGGACCCACAATTCCCATATAATGACCACTGGGAGCCTATCAGCTATATACCTCAGCATTCTGTTTGTGAGGGGGTAATTCCACCACTGAGTACACATGTATCTCAACCCCCCTCTATTTATCCTTAGACCCATTGACTTAGATATATATATATATATATATATATATATATATATATATATATATATATATATATATATATATATATATATATATATAAAATTTAAATTTAAATTTAATTTTTTAATTTTTTAAAATTTAAAATTATTTTTTACATTAATTTAATATTTTGGCTAAAAATTGACCAAGGACGGGGATTCTTCGTCTGTCAAATTCTCCGTGGGGATGAGGATGGAGACTATTTTCAACTTCCCGCCGAGGATGGAGACGAGGAGTATACTTCCAGTCCCCGCCTCACCCCGTCCCGTTCCCATCCCTACTCTAAATACGGGTACTCACTTTCAGTTTCTAATTTTAGTTCAGATGGTTCAACCCACCCGATTAGCCTGACAACCCAAACTTTAGGGTTAGGACCAAACCGAAACCGAGAATAAAATATTAATAAATCAATTACGTAAGAACCCAAAATTTTATTTTATAAATCCAATTTTAAAAAATTCCAAAAAATTTTTGTGATCAATTGGTGTTTGAATAAATTATTTTTTCCAGATTTTAAATTAATTCGACACCAAAGCTTATTTTATTCCAAAATACTAAATTTTCGGGAATTTCGCGTATCAGGTTTTAAATCGAAATCAATCGGAGTGAAACCGGGAGAATTTAAAAAGACTTTAAACAAGGGTTCATCTAGATAACTTTTTGAAAAAAATCATTTTCAACCCCAACGTATTTCAAATAGCATTTCTGGCCCTTGGTCCATGAACCATGGTGGACCACTAGACATCCAAAACCTTTCCTGCCTCATCTTTTGCCCATAGAAATTACACTTTTGCCCTCCACCAATCATTGTTGATTCTCCTAGGGTTTAGAGCCCTATAAAATGGAATGTTATCAGATGTAGCCTCTTTGATTCTCTTCCTTGTCTTCCCCAAGCCAACAATTTCAAGAAAACACAGTATGTTCATTTCTTCATTCTTCACCTAGCATTCTTTGAATTCCATCTTCCATCTCTGGGAACTTAGCTCTTAAGCTTGTTGTTTTGGTTAGTTGTCTTGTCTAGGGGGTGAAGGAGGGTGTAGCTAGTTGGGAAGAAGGAGAAATCCCAACAAATAGGAGGAATATACAAAGGTATAACCCCATGGACTCCCTCTTAAGTTTTGGCTTTGTGAAGCCTTTGTTATTGAGTAGAAGTGAGTAGAAATTATGAGATTTTGTTGTGTTTATGCTTGGAAGTGATCTAGTATTTGTCTTGGAGTGGTTGAGAATGTTTTGGACTTGATGGGATTAAATTTGCAGATGAAAATGTCATCTGGTGCACACACAGTGTGCACCAGACCAGACCAGCGGTCCTAGCCGCGGCCCATCAGGAGGGCCGCCGGCTAGAGCCTGAGTTACACGGGTCTAGAGCAGGGCCCTAGAAGAGGCCGCCGCCTAGGCCCGGTATTGTAACGGGGCACATTGTGACACCCCAAAAATCCACATTCCATCCATGGATTAATTGAGTAATTAATCCTATTTTATTTGAAGAATTAATTCCTAAAATCCTGATTTTTAATACTCAAGGACTAGTATTTGACTAGTCAACCTTAAAGTTGTGTTGTACCTTGAGCTTTGAGGGGAGTTCCATTGTTCCTTACACTTTCTAAAGGTTAGTAAGGGTATTCTTGACTTTTCATCAAGAGTTAGTATTGTAACCTAACCTAGAAGATTTCTTCATTTCATTCCTTACAATTCTTAGAAATTAGCTCTACCTTCTCTCTAGAAAAGAAGTGTAGCTTATTCTCCAAGCCAAGTTGAGACCGTTGTCAAGATTCCAAGATTTGCTTCCAAGATTCAACCTTTCACCTATTTGGGCATTAAGGAGGGTAAGATCTAAGTTCATCTTGTGTTTTTGGTTCCATCTTAGTTGTCTTTTTCTTAAAGGTAGGATCTTTATGATCTTTTGGTTTGATCTTGAAGTGGGTTTGGAAAGTAAGCCTTGTGGGGAGCTTGTTGTGGTGTAAAGTGAAGTCTTTTGGTCTACAAGAGGTAACCCATGCTCTACAAAAGCTATTTTGCTTACCTATATGTGATTTCTTGGATTCTACTTGTGTTTTGCTATGAAATGTGAGGGTTTATGCATTTGTCTTGTGATATTGCATATCTAGAGCTTGTGTTTAGGGTTCCTTTGTGCCATTGCTTGGCATTTTCCATGATTCAAGTCATTTTATTGTTTTGGGTGAGATTTGGCATGTTTTGGACTTGAATTTGTGTTTGGAGAAGAAAATCACCGAAGGGATTTGTTGTGGAACAGGAGTGTTCCCGCGGGCGGAACGGCGGGCGGGGCACCACCCGCCGGCTTACCCGCGGGTACACGGCCCTGTGGGAATATGCTCCCGCGGGCAGAACCACAGGTGGGGCACTACCCGTGGGTCCACCCGTGGGAAGATGGTGGTGTTTGTTCGGGATTTGTTCCCCGTGATTCTTTTGACTCGGTATTTGGTCTTTTGACTTCCCGATGTTCTTTTGTGGAACTATTTGAGTGTCTTCTTGATGTTTCGTATGTCTAGAACTATATGGTAGGTATCCGTGTAGGACTTTGGTGTCTTGAATCGTGCTAAGTGTTCAACATTGTGTTTCGTTGGACCAAGAGGTGTCTTGTGTGTTCCTCGGAACTATCTTGAGTTTCCCCGTTGATAAGCATGCTAGTTTGTTGTCTAAATGCTAGCGTGTGTGTTGTTAGTACCTTCCGTTTGGTTGATGATAACTTGTGTTATTCATCGTTGATGTTGTTGGGCTGTGACCCGTTCCTTGATTGAGTATGTTTCATACCTTCGTTGTGATCCGTTGTTTGACTCTTGTTGAGTTGTGGTGCGTGTGTGGCTTTACCTGGATTGCACGACTAGTGGTATGGGACGCTAGTCACCAAGGTATTGCAGCGGTCTTCGTGGTGACCGTGACGTGATTATGGAGTTGTGGCCTTTGTGTAAGGTTCACGTTTTTGGGGGATAACATGTGTTATCGGGGCATGTGTTGCTGTGTACGGTACCTTTTGTACTATGGATTAGTGGTCTCGTTGGTGGTCGTTGGTGGGGGACGACGGTCCCGGGGGAATAAGGTTGGACTAAGAAGTACAGGGGTCTTGGAGGTAATGGTTGGAAGAAGATATAAGGTTGGGGGTAGCCATAAGGTTGGAACAGGGCATAAGGAAGGCATAACAACTCGTGATGGGTGATGTTGTGAGGGCTTGTGTAGCCGGTGTTGTGTATTCTTCTCTCGTGGCGTGTGTAGTCACGGAGGCATGTGTTGCTTTTGCAAGTGTTGCCGTTGGGTGAGTCTTATTCCTTTGCATTGTGGTTAACCTTTGTGGTTTGGGATGTGTTCCCGTGTTATCCTTGTGAGTGATGAGTCTTGTGTTGACTGTTGATCTTGGCTTTTGACTTATATACTTATGTATTCCGTTTTGAAAATGGTTTTACAACTTATATCTATCTATGTATGATATTTCACATGTATTGGTGGGTTGCCAGCAATTATCGCTGACCGGGCGTCGTCCCAATGTTTATCTTTATATCTTTCAGGTGATGTTTAGACGAGCGCAATGTCTAGTGCCTGGTAGCTTAGTACCCTCATCATTGTTTTGTGGCCTGTGTGCCCATGTAGTTTTAGACTGTTGTTTTTGGGATATATGTATACACTTGCAGATTGTTTGCCGTAGCGTTTACCGTGTTTGGTAGACGTGGCGTGACACCCTGTTCGGATTTCTTTTATCCAGTTTTCGTTTTATCTTCCGTTGTGCTAGTTTTGTTGTTTAATCTGCATGTGTTAAGGCTTTTATATAGGTCTTGTTTGGGGGGTGTTACAGTTGGTATCAGAGCCTACACAGTGCATATTTGTTTAGTTCTCTGTGTATGAGAAATGCTTGGCTTTGTAAGCTGATGTTATTTTTATTGAGTAGAGAAGCATGATTATTTAAGAATATGATTTATTATGAAAGCATGACTAAGATGTGATATTTGATCAATGAGAATTGAAGCATATTTTGTTGATAGAAATGTATAGAATTTGCTATGTTGCAAACCGAGCATGATATCATATCCTTGAGTATTTTATGGTTTATATACTTGGTTAGAAACATGTTATATAGTATTTTTCATCTCGCATATGTCATATTTCAAAAATGCATAAGGGGTCAATGTGAGCCCAAGTATTATTTGAAAAAGCCATAAGCATGTGATATATCATTCTTTGATGCATTGAGAAGTAGTAGAATTGTTGCATGCATGAGATTGATGCATGAGAGATATATTTATGTATTATCTATATCGGTGAGGTTTTGGATGATCCCGTTTGGATTATGTCCTCTCGGATGATTTTATGGACATTGCGGTCCCAGTATATGTAACGCGGCGTATTCCCACGTTAAGAGGTTGGAAACTGCCCGCCAGGCTTGGAATCCTGGTCAGAGGGTGTGCACACTAAAAGTTCGATACCTGATTCCACAGAGCATGAGTATATAACCAAGAGAGTGGTTTGGTGGACGAGTAGAGTATTAGGTCGGCTAGACGCCGTGCCCAGATAGGTTCTTTCATACTATGATGAAGTTCCTACCTCGTCCGTTCAAGAGAAAGTATGAGTCATTGCGACTCCAAAGAGAAAGTATGAGTCATTGCGACTCCAAAGAGAAAGAAGTGAGTCATTGCGACTCTAAAGAAAGAAAGAAGAAACAAAGCAAGTCAAGTATGACTCAAAGAGACCTCCACAGAAAGTACTCTATTTTTAAAATGAATGTATGTGTCTATCTATAGTATTGCACGAGATTGCATATGAGTATAGCTTTGCACGAGATTGCACATGAGTATAGCTTTGCACGAGATTGCATATGAGTATATTTATAGCATTGCACGAGATTGCATATGAGCATGAGTGTAGTTTTGCACGAGATTGCATATGAGTATATTTATAGCATTGCACGAGATTGCATATGAGCAGGAGTATAGTATTGCACGAGATTGCATATTGTATATGTTTATAGTATTGCACAAGACTGCATATGACTATAATATTGCACAAGTTTGCGTTTGAGTAAAATATTATATGAGATTGTGTAAAGAGAATGTTGAGTTAAGACTGTTTATCAAGCATGATTGTTTAGCTACATTTGAAGCGTTGTATATCTAGTTTATGTGATGAGAATTTGAGAATACCTGTTGTATGGTTATTAGCGTGATACTACTTGTAAGCATGAGTTGCTTGTTGAGTTGCTGTGAAGTTTACATGTTGAAGTATCTAAGTCGTTAATTATCTATCGAAGCATGCCTGTTGATATTATAGGTTGTAAGCATCTAGAAAGTTGGTGATAGATCTAAAGCTGTCTATGAAATGAGTTTGTTGTATAATAATGAAATCAAATGTTTTCAAGGAATACTCTATAGTACTTTACAGGGTTGAGTGTGGTTATATTGAGCTTCGTGCTAACGGGTGTTTTCCTATTTGTCTATGTGTTGCTTGCAAAATCCCTTTCAGGTGGGCCCAACAGTGAGAAGTGATCGAGTTAGATTAGTCTCGTAGTTTAAGATGTCTAAACTCTTGTTTTGTTGATGATCTTTTTATTCATGTTTTAGACTTATGAAGATTTGTAGACTTCGATGATGTAGACTTTTGGGGTGACCTTTTCTCCCTTATGTTTTTTTTCAGTATTTATTATGGAAGTTAGATATTTATTTTGTTTCTAGTTCTACCCCTTAGCCTGTGCAATCACCACGGAGTGGTGGTTGTGGCGGTGACATTCCCACAAGTTATCTTTTTTGCTTTTATTTTCGCTGCTTAGTTCATGATAATTGTGGTTTAGAATTATGATTAAGAGTTAGAAAAGTGGGGTGTTACAAATTTGTATCAGAGCAGTACGAACCGCGGGAGACTTAGGATGTTTGACTCTTAAGATTAAGTATGAGAACTCTAAGTGGAAAGCCTAGGAAAGACCGGATAGGAAATGATCTCTAAGTTGAAATCCTAAGTAGGATGAGACGAGAAGATGAACTTGAGTGAAATCCTAGGAAGAATAAGATTAGGGAAAGAACCCTAAGTAATGAATTAAGAAGAGAAAGCCTTGAGTTCAGTGGTTAAGTGTGAGAATCGGTGATAAGAAAACTCTAAGTATCAAATAGGGGCGCGGTGAGGTCGTGAGTTTTCCTTGCCTTGTTGTTAATTGCTTATGTGATTTACCAATGTGCTTATTATGCATCTGTTATCTGTTGTGAGCAAATTAGAGAAGTAAAGTGAGAAGTTGAAAGAGAAAAACTAAAAGTTTGAAAGTTAAAGCATAGAAGAGAAGTTGCCTTTGTTAAGTTGCTAAAATAGATGAGAAGAGATGCCTTTGTTTGCTTTGTGTGCCTTGCTTGTTGCGAGTTTTGTCTTAAGAATAGAGCAGTTAAAATCAGCTAACCATTAGTCATGCTAACAAGAATGATCTGTTCTGGTCGTGTTCAAAGGATATCGCGATGCCACCGCGAAGAGATAGAGAGGAATCTCCTCGCTCCTCAGGACCTAGAGCGTCATCATCTACAGACTTGACCGAGAGTCTGCGCCAGCTCACCTAGTTGACTCAGACCATAGGAGTTGTCGTACTCAATGGGAATAACGGTGGCGGTGATGTGCCTAGGAAGATCACGGGACGCAATCCACCGTGTTTGTAACACCCCGAAATATTGAAACTTTTAAAACTTATATAACAAAGGTGAATTCTCATTAAATCCTAAAATCAAACATAAGAGTACGGGGTGCTATGCAACATCTGAGCTGGAGAACTCAGATGCATAGGCTAACTAACTAAATATCCTCAAAGCAATGTCAATACATAATCATGGCACGCAGGCCGAAAGAGAAACTAACTATTCTACGTTCAGATCTCTAGCGCGCTCCAGTGTCTACTCATCTGTGCCTGAAAGCCAAATATATCTGTTCAGCGAATGATGTTGGTAACCCACTCCAACGCGTTGAAATACAATATAGATATATATATATATATATATATATATATATATATATATATATATATATATATATATATATATATATATATAGATATATGAAAACTATTTTGAAGCAGGAAGATATATACTTAAGAGACACTAGCTTTAAAACCAGGAATAGACTCACCAAATAGGGACAAGCACATTAATCAACGATAACAGTTAAGTAGAGTTAACATCATAAGGAATATGCATTTAAGGTCACAAATCACTTTTCAATTCAATCACATCATCATCATTCATATCACATAAGCATTGGTGGCGCCACGGGACCAATCGCTTGCCCCGAACATGAGGGTTAATGCATATAGCATTAACACGGCCCCGCAGCACCCTACCTCATACCGCAGCATGAAGGGAGTTGATCGCAACCAACCCTTTAAAGACCGCTGACGAACTCAACGTCGGACCACAATCCTACACACCGCTGACGCACCCAGTCGGTGGACTGTGATCCCCTTTACAAGGGGGGACATACGACCCTACACACTGTTGACGGGCATAGTCGGTGGACCGTAGCGGATCAAGCCCTACACACCGCTGAGGGACTAAGTCAGTGGGCGAAGATCCTCGGAGACTACGACCCTACACACCGCTGGCCCATCACTCGGTGGATCGCAGCCAGCTGTAGCCCTACACACCGCCTGATTACTCAGGTCGGTGGACTACAGCCTTCCTCGGGTTTATTGGCCCTACACACCGCCTGGCGCGTCCATGTGGACCCGAGGCCCATGTGGACCGCAGCCTAAGAAGTGAATCACTAATCGCAGCCAGGAGGATGAACCGCAGCTCATAGTCAATCAATTTGGCCTTTAGCCAACTTCTGAACCTCAGCTCAGGAACCATCAATTCGGCCTTCAGCCAACTTTCGAACCGCAGCTCAGGAACAATCAATTCGGCCTTCATCCAACTTCCGAACCGCAGCTCGGGAACGCCCAATTTGATCGCAACCAAATTGGGGGATCATGCATCACATAACACATAGTAGCACGTAGTAGCACATTGGGAGGGAAGACATATAAATAAACTTACGTGTGATCATTCACATACTAAGAATAGTCCTAAGGGGTTCATACCACTTCCACCTAGGTCAACGGGTTACCGATTCAACTAGCATGCAATTACTAAGACTCTTTCATCCTAGGAGCGGTACCCAAAATATCAAACTAGACTCAAGCACGACAAACAGGGTCCGTTGGGACACCACGGGGGAGTAGGGAACATCAAATGGGGAAGCCGAAGACCCGGGGTGGGTACGGACCAGCGGGTAGCCGGTGGGAGGGGGTCACCCGCCGGCTGCCCGCCGGAGATCATCACCCGGGCAGCGGGTTGTCGGCGGGCAGGCGTCTGCCCGCTGCCTGGCGGTGATCTTCGGGCAGCGGGATGGTGGCGGGTTCCGCTACCCCCACCTATCCCCCACTGACTCTTTTATCACAAATTCGTCCCGGGATCCCTTGTGGAACCCGAAACCATGCTTAGACACTTTTAAACGCAATTAACGACACCACGTAGGCAATTAATGGATCAAAAGCAAGAATCACGTAGAACTCATCCTATTACGACTTCTAAACATAAACAACACCCGAACATGCGAATTCCTACCCAAATATATATCAAGAACATTACAACACAAATTCCCAATCCAACCTAGGGCTCTAATCCCACCCAAATCATATTTTATCTTTAACATCAGGAAATATCAAGATTTGTCAAGAATCATCACGTCAATATCAAGAACCTCTTTTCAACATCAAGATCATCAAGAACACACATAAATCATCTTTATCAATCATTAAGATTATATCACAAATAACATAGAGGAATTCATCAAGACACAAGTACATAGAGGGAGCCAAAGAAGGGGATCATAGCAAAGAAAATAGGTTTTGTTGAGACATGGGTTACCTCTTAGCGTTAATTAATTTCCTTGGCTATGAAGGGTCTTTCTTTAAGATTTCTTCTTTCTTGATTTCTCCTATGGGAATTCTTGGGGAATTCTTGTGTGGTGAAAGTTATTGTGGTGTGAGTTCTAGGTGCCTCTTAAGTCCCTATATATATATATATATGTGTGTGTGTGTGTGTATATATATATATATATATATATATATATATATATATATATATATATATATATATATATATATATATATATATATATATATATATATATCTAAGAGTCCCAATTAGGGTCTAAGTGGTATGTCTTTGCTAATTCTATTTCCTATATGACTAAGGGATTGGCTTTAGGGATACGGGCCCATGGACTATGGTGGACCCCCTTTTAGCTAATTAATGGGTTTTAACTCCCTTTTTGGGTTGAGCAATTAATTAATTAATTTGGGTTTAGGGGTCGTAAGATGGGGTGTTACACTCTCCCTCCCTTACAAGAGGTTTCGTCCCCGAAGCCGGTGCGTGGATCCATTCTTTCACCCCTGGACGTCGCGTATTTTGGCCTCCCGATTAGGAAATGTGGCCCCGCACGTTGTCGTTGCTGGGGTAGACTGGATTTCTGGTGAAGTGGTGATTGGAAAGTTCGGGTCTACCTTGGTTTCCTGCTCCCGAGATGGATGCTCCGCGGGTGCCCAGTATGGTATCGATTGCTGCCACCCTATGATCTAAAGCGCGCGTTGCGTGGATTAGGGACTAGAACCCTTCGTCCATAATTTGGTTCTGCCGGGTGAGCTGTGCGAGGATGCGCTCGTTGGTGGATTCTTCATTTTGGCTCCTTGGGTTTCCCCTTGCTTGTGTGGGTGCCGGTGGGTCAGGCTCGCTAGCCTCCTCTTGTTCCTCATTTCCCCCTGTTTCCCCACATTCTTGCATTGCCCGTTTAAACTTTTTGTTGGAGATATCCAGTTGATCAACCAACTCCCTTCGTTCCTCTTCAGGTTTAAGGCAATCCTCCTCGTGGGTGATGTATTGTCCCCCTTCGGTGTAGTAGATGTCATTGCGGCGGAGGTTTTGGGCACTGAAAACCATGCCTCTTACGAGTTTGATTTCTGCGTGGCTCAGGTCCACTCCCTTTTTCTCCATGATCCAACTTAGGATCATCCCGTAAGGTAGACTAAGCCGGTTGCTAGTCTTGCAAAACTCCATATGTTTCAACATAAGGGTCGGTTTAAACTTGATCTTGTGCTTTAGGAAATAAGAAAAAGTGCACTCCAAACTTCCTACGTCCTTGCTTTTGTTGTTTGTGAGCAACAAGCTGTCAGTTACAATCATGACTAGTATCTTTTGTTCAGCGGTTAGCCACTTCCGGTTTGGCCGGGTGGCCGAGGTGAAGCCTTCTTCCTTCCCGAGTAGGTACCCGAGGTAGTCCTTGTACCCCGTGTCTTGGGTACCAATCCACCCCTTCCGGTCGTAGTCCGACACACCCGTGGTGGTCAGTTTTAAGAGCTTGGCCAAGCGGCCCTCGGAAAGTATGATTTCCTTGCCTCGGACCTTAGCGGTGATTTCCAGTTTATCACCTCGCTTGACGGCCACCAAGTGATGATAGAACTCTTTCACCAATTCGGGGTATGTATCCCCTTTAATGGTGAGATATATATCCAAGAGCCCTTGGAAGTTAAGCATGTCGACCAACCCCGGAGAGAATTGGTCGGGTTCAAGGGCTTTACCTTCGATCACGGTGTAGTCGGCGTTGCTCCATTCCGGGGTGCGGGTTCCGAGGGTCTTTTTCGGCATTTTTTCGAGTTTCCTTCTGTGTGGCGTTTTTCGGCGGACTTCCGGCGAGGGTTCCGGTGAGGGTTTCGGCGGCGCAGCTTCTCCGATGGCGACGGTTTCCGGCGTGACGTGGCCTTGGCGAGGTGGCGGTGGACAAGGATGGAACTCGGGTCGTGTGGCAGTGGCGACGTGTGGCAGCGGGCGACGTCTGGGTGGCCGACGGGGGACCGTGCGCTGCGGGCTGCCTCCGGGGCGGCGACGGTGGGCGCTGCCTGGGCGGTCGCCGGTGGCTCGGCTGGTGGGGAGGCTTGGTTTGGTGATGGGGTGGTGCTGTGTGGCGGCGGAATGAGTTGGAGAAGAAGAGAGAGAGAGAGAGAGAGTGTGTGGAAGATGAAGAAGGGTTTTTGATTTGGGGGTTTCGGGGATTTTTAGGGATTTGTAGGGGTTTAAGAAGGGAGTGTTCCCTTAAGATTTCAAGAAATATTTATAGCTTAGTGGTTAAGGATTTGGTTTTATAAGTGGGAGGTCAAGGGTTTAATTCTCATTAGTAACATTAGTTTTCTTTATTGTGTCTTGTCTTTTTCCTTCTTTTCACTACAAGAAAAATGCACATAGACAACACTTGAAAGACAACAGTTTTTAAGAAAAGTGTTGTCTTTTGTATAAAAGACAACAGTTTGGTCCAAAACCGTTGTCTTTGATTCAACACTTTTGTCAAAGACAACGGTTTTTACTTAACCGTTGTTATAAGTGTGTTGTCTTTGTGCATTTTGTGAAAAGACAACACCACAACGACAACGGTTTTTAAAAACCGTTGTCTATGTGCGTTTTTTTTTTTTAAATAAGACAACGGTTTTTTTAACTGTTGTCGTTGGTGTGTTGTCTTTAAGCGCACTGGAATACACAACACTAGAAAGACAACGGTTGTTTAAAACCGTTGTCTTTGTGCGCTCTTTTTTTTAAAAAAGACAACGGTTTTATTTAACCGTTGTCGTTGGTGTGTTGTCGTTAAACGCAATCGAATACACAACACTAAAACGACAACGGTTTTATAAAACCGTTGTCTTTGCATGTTCGTTATTTGTTTAAGACAACGGTTTTATTTAACCGTTGTCTTTGGTATGTTGTCTTTAAGTGTATTTGAATACACAACACTATAAAGACAACGGTTTTAAACAACCGTTGTCGTTGCGCATCATTATTTAACAGGTATATAAAATAAAAACAAAGATGTTAACTAGAAGAGTCGAACCTATAACCTCATGCTTAACAAGTACACAATTTTACCAACTACACAACACAACCTCTTATGTCTAAAGGTGCAACATCTGGTATATAACTGGGTTACTTCTGTGTTGTTTGTGAAAACCAAGACAACAATTTTAGAAAATAGTTAAAGAATTCCCCCCAAGAAGAATAGAACCTAGGACCACTAACATAATAAACTAAGCTAAACCCATCAAGCCACAACAACACTTATGTACTTAAGCGCAACATCTAGTATATTACCAAAATAGTTCTATTTTCGTTCATATTTAAATATAAAATTATTCACCAAAAATTAAAATTAAATTCATTAAAGTTTTATTTTCAATTATATTACAATAAAGACCAATCTATGAATTCAAAATAATAATAATAATAATATATTATCAAGTATAAAAAACAATATGGGGTGGTGTTCATAATGGTGCGGTATGATGTGTAGGGGTTTAGGGTGGTATATATATGATATGGGCCGGGGTTGGTAATCGACTATTCCGGCTAGCGCATAACTAACAAGGTTAGCTATATGTTGGTAATTGACCCTTACGGCTAGCGCATGACTAACAAGCTAAGGTTAGCTATATGTTGGTAATCGACCCTTCCGGCTAGCGCATGACTAACAAGGTTGAAACTGTTGGTAATCGACCCCTCCGGCATGCGTGAGACACGTTGAGAATGGATATGAAAGAGTAGTTGATCGATGTCGTACAGTTTTCTATATCCCATTTCTTTTGCCGTCGCGATCTTAATTAGCTCTATGTCATAATTACCAAACTATATATTCATAATTTTTGAATTGAAATGCATATTCATAATGATTGAATAACTCTGATCTATATTCACAATTACAGAACGTTGTGTTTATAATTTGCGATGTTCATATTCCCAAGTGTTTATAACTATACATTTTAGAAATTGTGAATCAACAATACAGAAATTATGAATCTGCAGTATAGAAATTATGAATTTACTATATATAAATTATTAATCTATACAACTGTATTTAAATTAGAAATTATGAATCTATATTATAGAAATCTATGAATCTCGTGTTCTGTACCTATATACCCGATTCTATTTTAATTGACCGGATGTAGCGACTCGAGTAATTAAATTAATATTTTGTTACGAAATTTCCCTCTAAGCTAAGACAAATTAAAATTTCCCTCTAAGACAAACTTGGGAAATTTTTGTCTTCCCTCCCAGACAAAAGAGCGCAAAAATAGGGTTAGTCCAAAATTTTCTCCTTCACTCTCTGCCAGTCTTCGCCAGTCTCCGGTAACTGCTCGGTCGTGTGTGCTCTCCGCCGACCGCGTACCGCCCTCGCCGACCGCCGACCGTCAAAGCTTCGACGCCGTCGCCAAAGCCCAACCTCTTTCGCCATCGCCGCCGCCATCCTGTGTCGCCGTCGGTCCAGCTGCTGCCGCCGTGAGGTTTAGTTTTAAGGTTAGTTTTTCTATTTTAATGTAATAATCTGTCAAATTTATCCAAGCTAGGTCTGATTGTATCAATGTGTGCAAAATTTTGGATATTTTGGAATGCCGTACAATATTTGTTTTGTTGTGCAAAATTTTGGAATGCCATTTGGACCTTACTTTGCCTTCCTAGAACACTAGATGGTATATTCTTTCAGCCCAAAAACGTGATCCAATTCCACTTTTGGTCCTATGCTCTGTGTTCAAACTTTGATAAAGCCCTTTGGTAGGATTCTTCTTAGTTTAGCATTTATGTATTCAGGTTGTTCCAAACCGTATAACAATTAAGATTTATTGTAATATTACCAATTAATGAGTTCAGTTAAGAAATCAAAAAAGATGAAGTGTTCCCCCTTTTCCTCATTTCTGTTTTTATCATGTCTGTTTTCACTTTTCAAGCATGAAGCATCATCTTTGTCTTAGAAATATAATGTCAAGTTTTGATCATGTTTGTCTTAGAAACTAAGCGAGCAACAAAAGGTACGAAGAAAGCAAAACCTTTATCCACATAGGCTTGCTCGTAAAGGATATGCGCGTCTTGCTAGTGAAATTGTAAGTATTTATCTCTATTCACTTTCACTAATAACTTAAACTCATTTTCACCCTTAGTTTGACATTGATAAATCTTCTTGGCTGTAGTCAACAGAATTGTGTGATGATGACGAAGTGAATAGAGCTATACTTTGGAAGAAAGGGAGAACTAGTAAGCAAGGAGAAATAGAAGGAGATGTTTTGAAGACAAAATTTACAATGATTGTAAGCAAAACCTTTAATTTACTGGTATTATCTTCTTTATGTATTTCGAAAGATTGTGGTTATCATGGTCATTTGTCATGAATTACAGGATGAATATATTCAGCAAAAGCAAGATGGTTTGTTGCAACTTCAAGGACCAAATGAGGACATCCTGACACAGGCTCTTGAATCTAAGGAGCATGGAGGTCGGGTGAGGGCTATAGGTGGACATGTCAATCCCTCAACATATTTCAGATTGGGTAAAGGGATGCTTCCTAACCATTAGAAAAATGTCCTTCTAAGACGACAAGCAACAGTAGAAGACAGAGTTGCAAAGTTAGAAAATTTGGTCCTTCAAAATGTTGCCTTTAAATCATCTCCAATTGAAGAAAAAGGGAGTTGTACTGCAAAGGATGCAAAGGGTGCGATGAAGCTGAGTGAAGAAGAAATTGGTTTTATGAAACAAAAATTGGATTTCGAAGATGATGATGATGAGCTGCAGTTTATTGACAAAGAAGATGTCTTGGAGGTAAATATTCCCTCTTTACTGAAGTTTACATTTTACTTAGTTTCTTAGGCAAAAATTACTATCTACGTATTGGTGCCTCTGTCAAATGTTTTGCAGATTTGCTTCATCCTCTCAATTTTCAAATGTTTTGCATTTTTCATATAAACTGTAGGAGATGTTAATTTGTGCATGTATATAATTCACATGCCTTTGTTAGTATATTTATTTATTTACCTAATATGTGTATATTTTGCAAATTAGAAACAATGTAAGAAGAAACCGAGCAAGGAAGTCAAAAAGCTTGAGTTGAACTCCTCAAGTATGCCTAAGTCATTATGACTACTATACTGTTATTACAAGCGTGCACTTGGGAATGGAGAGAGTTTAAAAATAGTGCTAGATGAAAATGTCTTCGGGGAAGAATGTACTCTATATGTGCACGACGAAGATGTGACTCCGTTTTGTCAATTGATGCCAATATCGTACACATGTATTGCTGTGTACATATGGTATGATTTAATATATATTTCGAGTCAATTATATATACTTATCACTTCTATGCTTTGTTATTCTAATTCAGTTTCCATTCCAATGTTAGGTATTTGTATAAAAAGATGATGGAAGACAACAAGCTTGAAAAATTCAGATTTATGCAGCCATGTCATGTAGGTCATGTGCCAACGACAAGAACAAATAAAACATTCCTAGACAAACAGTTGGAAAGTATGGCACGAGCTTTAGCAGACAGACTAATTGACAATCCAAGTAGTGCATCACTTTTGGTGCCATGTAATGTAGGGTAAGAATGATTACAATTATACTTTCCATTGCATATTATTTTCTATTGATTTAATATAATTTTGTGTTTCTATATAGTTTCCATTGGATTCTGACAGTTATCAACGTCAGTAAGGATATTGTTTATTTGCGGGACCCTCTTAGTCATCGTATTCGCGATGATGATTGGAAACATGTTGTAGAAATGTAAGTTTTTCTTGTTATTTCTTTCGATTTATATCAGTATGATTATTACATAATCTGAATAATCAACAATATATTTGAAGGGCTATTAAAATGGTTCATGCGGCCTCTGGGAATGGAAAGAAAGGACGAAGTAAAACTGCTTGGGAAATTGTCAAGGTAATTTAATATTTGTAACTAATTAGATATAAGTGTTTGTATATGTTAAATTGTAATGCACATGCAAATCTTATTTAACATTTGTAGGCTCCTCATCAGCCGGATAGTAACCAATGCAGTTTCTATGTCATGGCTTACCTGAAGACTTTAATTGAGAACATGCCGGACATTGATGATAAAGATTCTGTTCAAGCACTGGTAATAATTAAATTTCTAATTCGTGTTTAAAATTATTTTGATTTCAATGTTTCAAAGTGAAAATATGATGCATTTGAGATTCTTGTTGCCAGTATAATTTTGAGTACTCCATTTATTGTTGATGTCTATTGAATGAATGCTTTTTAGTTTTTAATTTGATCATTTTATTCACAAAGTTTAAAGTGGAGAGATTAGAGAAAATACAAAAGCTCTTGCCTTTAGAACTGCTAAAACTCTATTACCATATAGTGGTTCTTGAAAATTACTCCTAACTTATTTTGAATTTCATTGCAATTACTAATTTATTTACTCACTTTTTACATGTAGTTCCAACAAGTTGAATATGACAAAGCGGTTATTGATCTGGTGCGTTCTGAATGGGCCGATATTATATCAAGTTATATACAGTAGGTATGATTTGATCATTAGAACGTTGTGATCTTTTAGACTTCGTGGAATTGTTTGTTGTAGTATTATGATAACTTCGTCGAATTGTTTTTTGTATTATTATGACTTGGATGATATTTGATTCGATGAGAATTGGTCATGGAAGTATTTACACTTGTTATTTTGAACCTTAGCTTGTGCAAAATTATGTAACTACACTTGGCCATGGTGAATGGATAAATTGTTTTTTGGTATATGACTAAAATTTAAGCAGGTTAAAAACCGTTGAGACAACGGTTAAAAATCGTTGTCTATTTTACAATAGACAACAATTTGAAACTGTTGTCTTTTCTACAAAAGACAACAGTTTATCGGCGTGACTTTTAACAACAGCGATTTCAACAACACACAATAGACAACAATTTATAACTGTTGTCTTTTAAAGAAAAGACAACAGTTAAAAAACCGTTGTCTATGTGCATCACTTTTAACAACACCGGTTTCAACAACATTGAATAGACAACGGGTCAAAAACCGTTGTCTATGTGTGTGACTTTTAACAACACCGGTTTCAACAACACTTAATACACAACGGTTAAAAAACCGTTGTCGTTTATAGAAAAGACAACGGTTAAAAACCGTTGTCTATGTGTGTGACTTTTAACAACACCGATTTCAACAACACTTAATAGACAACGGTTTGAAAACCATTGTCGTTTCAAGAAAAGACAACGGTTAAAAACCGTTGTCTATGTGTATGACTTTTAACAACACTGGTTTCAACAACACTTAATAGACAACGGTTCGAAAACCGTTGTCGTTTCAAGAAAAGACAACGGTTTTTAACCGTTTTCTATGTGCGTGACTTTTAACAACACTGGTTTCAACAACACTTAATAGACAACAGTTAGAAAACCATTGTCGTTTCAAGAAAAGACAATGGTTTTTAACCGTTGTCTATGTGCGTGACTTTTAACAACACCGGTTTCAACAACACTTAATAGACAACGGTTAGAAAACCGTTGTCGTTTCTAGAAAAGACAACGGTTTAAAACCGTTGTCTATGTGCGTGACTTTTAACAACACCGGTTTCAACAACACTTAATAGACAACGGTTGAAAAACCGTTGTCGTTTCTAGAAAAGACAACGGTTAAAAACCGTTGTCTATGCGCGTGACCTACAACAACACCGGCTTCAACAACAGAAGTTTTACCCCTACGACAACGGTTATTAACCGTTGTCTATGTGCATTTTTCTTGTAGTGTTTGTCTTCTAGTGGTAGAAGATTTGGTTTGGTCCCTCTTGTTGTTGATGTGGATAGTCAGTTCCTTTCCTTTATGCTAAGATTATTTTGACTTAGCTCTTTATTTATAATAATTCCGAAGTAATTAATCTAAACAAGAAATTCTACTACGAGGGTGGTTACACGGGGTTGTTAGTTATCCTAAACAGAACTCATCTTCTTGGTTTTCTTCTGTCGGGTTTGTGTGATCCTCGTCTCCTGGGACCATGTTTTCTTCGTCGAGGTTGCCCTGGTCCTCAAGTTCAGCTTGCGTGCGGCTAATGATGAACACTTTTCCGGGGGCACCGTAATTTCCTTGATTGTTCGTGCCTCCGCGTTGGCCTATGACCATAGGGCGTGAGCTCGAGGGTAGAGTGCAGTGGAAGGACTTGTGCCCTTCCTTTCCACAGTTGAAGCATCGTAAGGGGTTTCCCATGCAGTCCTTGCCTCTATGGTTTTTGCTGCATTTTGGGCAAGGGTAGCTCCCTGTATTAGCTTCGTTGTTTCCTGGGGATGGCCTTTGTCCAGCTGGATGGTTCGGCCTTGCGTTAGTGTCGTTTCTTGTTCTTTTCATAGGTGGTGCCCCACCTCCTGTGTTTCTTTTTCGAATATGTTCCTGAACCCCACGCTGTAGCAGTTGGATTCGATAGAGATTGGCGGCACTGGAGTAGGCCTCGTTGAGGGTCCGGGGTCCGCTTACTATTAGTGCTTTTCGGGCTTCGAACTTGAGGCCTGATACAAATTTCTCTATTATGGTTGTCTCTGTGGGGACTAGTTCTGGCGCGAAGCGCGCCAGTTCGAGGAATCGTTTATGGTATTCCATGACGGTAGCCGCTCCTTGTTTTAGGTGAAGGAACTCTTCGTGCATAGATGCTCTTATGTGGGCTGGGTATAATCGTTCTCGGAGTCGTGTTTTCAGGCCTTCCCAGTTGAATCCCGGTTCTTGCCTGTAAGTGGGTCCCTTGTGGATCCACCAAAGGTCTGCCTCGTGTTCGAAGTAGAATGAGGCTACCTCTACATGATGTTCTTCTGGGCATTCTTGTAACACCCCCTCAAAACACGCTATATAAAAGCCTTAACGCATGCAGATACCATAACAATACACTAGCATAGCGGAAGATAAAAGGGTAACTGGATAACATAAAATCCGTAACAGGGGTGTTATGCCACGCTTATCAACACAATAAACGCTACGACCAAATCTGCATGGTATATAACTATCCAAAAACTCATAGTCTAAAGCTAAATCGGCTCACAGGCCGTAGACAAACGAAAGGAGCTACACTATCGGGCACTAGACATCGCGCTCGTCTAGACATCACCTGAAAGATTACAAAGATAAGCATGGGACAACGCCCGGTCAGCGAATAATGCTGGTAACCCACCAATACATGTGAAATAACATACATAGGTAAGATATAAGTTGTAAAACCATTTTCGAAACGGAATACATAAGTATATAAGTCAAAAACCAAGATCAATAGTCAACACAAGACTCAACACTCTCAACAAGGATACGGGAACACATCCCAAACCACAAAGCTTAACCACAACACAAAAGGTAACGACAAGACCATTGGCAACACATGCCTTTGTGACTACACACGTCACAAGAAGAGAACACACAACCACGGCTACACAAGCCCTCGTGACATCACTCATCACGAGTTGATATGCCTTACTTATGCCCGGTTCCAACCTTATGGCTACCCCCAACCTTATATCTAGTTCCAACCTTTACCTCCAGGACCCCTGTACAGCAAGTCCAACCTTATTCCCCCGGGAACCGTCGTTCCCCCTCCAACTGTCCCTCCAACAAGACCACCGATTTCATAGTACACGAGGTACCGTTCACACATGGCAACACATGCCCCGGATAACACAAGTTATCCCCCGTAAACACGTGAACCTTACACAAAGGCCACAACTCCATAATCACGTCACGGCCACCACGAGGACCGCTGCAATACCTTGGTGACTAGTGTCCCATACCACTAATCGTGCAATCCAGGTAAAGCCACACACGCATCACACCACAACAGGAATCAATCAACGGACCACAACGAAGATATGAAACCATACTCAATCAAGGAATGGGTCACAGCCCAACAACACAACGATGAATAACACAAGTTATCATCAACCAAACGGAAGGTACAAACAACATACACGCTAGCATTCAAACACCGAACTAGTATGCTTATCAAACGGGTAAACCAAAGGTAGTTCCGAAGAACACACAAGACCTATCACGGTTCAACGAAACACAATGTTGAACACTTAGCACGATTCAAGACACCAAAACCTACATGAATTCCTACCATATAGTTCTAGACATACGAAACATCAAGAAAACGCTCAAATAGTTCCACAAAAGAACAACGGGAAGTCAAAAGACCAAATACCGAGTCAAAAGAATCAAGGGGAACAAATCCCGATCCAACACCAAAGTGTTCCCCACGGGTGGACCCACGGGTAGGCCCCTACCCGTGGTTCCGCCCGCGGGTACACTACCCACGAGGCCATGTACCTGCGGGTGGGCGGCGGGTAGGGCTCTGCCCATCGTTCCGCCCGCGGGTACATCCCTGTGTCCAAAAATAATCCCTTCGGGGATTTTCAACTCCAAGCTCACATTCAAGTCCAAAACATGCCAAATCTCACCCAATACAACAAAATGACTTGAATCAAAGGAAATTGTAACACCCCGTGTTACAACCCCTAAAACCAATTAATCATTTAACCAATTATCCAAAGAAAGAATTAAATTACAATAATTAATTTGGAAATGGCCCACCTTAGTCCGTGGGCCCGCACCTCTAAAACCCAACCCCTAGCCCTAAAAGGAATAGAATTAGCGAGCCTATAGTATTTAGATCCTAATTAGGACTCCTAGGTATATAAATAGGGGACATAAGAGGCACCTAGAACCCCCACCACAATAATCCCTCACCACACAAGAAGTTCCAAGAATTCCCTTAGGAGAAATCAAGAAAGAAGAAAGCTTAAAGAAAGACCCTTCATAGCCAAGGAATTAATTAAGGCTAAGAGGTAACTCATGTCTCAACAAAACCTATTTTCTTAGCTATGATCTCCCTCTAGGCATCCCTCTACATTCTTGTGTATTGGTGATTCGTTTATGATATTGATGACGTGATCTTGATAATTGATGTTATGATTTCTTGGGTAATCTTGATAGTCTTGATGATGGGAAGAGTTTCTTGATGGTTGTGTGATATTCTTGATAAACTTAGATTCCTAATAATTGTGTGATATTCTTGATAAATCGTATTGTTCCTTAATGATGAATTACGTTCGTAGTAACTTGGATATGATTAGAGCCCTGGGATGTGTCGTGAACTCGTATAGTGTTATTCTTGATATATATTGGGTGGGAATTCGTATGTTTGGGTGTTAATTATGTTTAGAAAGCATGATAGGATATGTGCCGTATGTTTCTTACGTTTGATCCGTTAATTGTCTACGTGTTATCATCAATTACGTTTAAAGGTGTCTAAGCATGGTTTCGGGTTACACAAAGGTTCCCGGGGTGTTATTTGTGAAAAAGAGTCAATGGGGGGGTAGGTGGAGGTAGGGGACCCGCCACCTACCCGCGGCCAAGTTCGGACATCGCCGGCAGCGGGCAGCCGGCGGGCAGGCGACTGCCCGCCGGGCACCCGCTGCCCGGAATCACGTCGCCTGCCGGCGGGTGACCCTTCACCCACCGGCTACCCGCTGGAAATTCTCCCAGTTTGGGATCCCGGCTTCCCCGTTTGATGTTCAAACCGACTCCGTCTATCGTGCCTATGTCTAGTTTGATATTCGGGTACCATTCGTAGGTTGAATAAGTCTTATATATTACATGCTAGTTGAATTGGTATCCCGTTGGCCTAGGTGTAAGAAGTATGAACCCCTTAGGATTATTCTTAGTATGTGGATAATCACGCATAGGTTTCGTTATACGATTTCTCCCCCTTCCCAATGTGTCAATGTGGGTTGCATGTGTTTGCTATGTGTTATGTGTGCATGATACCCCAATTTGGTTGCGATCAAATTGGTTATTCCTGAGCTGCGGTTCAAAAGCTGGCTGCGGTCAGATTTACTCTCTCGGGCTGCGGTCCACCGTTTGGTTGCGATCAAACGTTTTACATGAGCTGCGGTTCATATTCCAGGCTGCGGTCAGATGACTACTCTTGGGCTGCGGTCCACTGTTTGGTTGCGATCAAACATTATGATGAGCTGCGGTTCATCGGTCGGTTGCGATCGACCCCTCCGTGTTGCGATACGGGGCCGTGTCAGAGCTATATGCGCTGACCCTCATGTATGGGCATGCGATTGGTCCTGTGGCGCCAACAAAGTGTGCTATGTGATGAGATATGGATGGTTTGATGATTACGAATGTTATGGAAGTGTGACCATATGATATATGCTAGAAAACCGTATATGCTTGGTTATGACTATTGGTTGTGCTTATCTCTATCTGTCGAGTCCGTTCCCTGTGCTTGTGAATTATGTGACAATTGACTGTGCTTATCCCTATCTGTCGAGTCTATTCCCCATTTTAAAAGCTAGAGTCTCTTATGATATATCTTCATGCTTCGAAATGGTTTTTCTTATACCTATATATATTGTATTTCAACGCGTTGGAGTGGGTTACCAGCATCTCTCGCTGAACAAATATATTTGGCTTTCAGGCACAGAGGAGTAGACACTGGAGCGCGCTAGAGTCTTGGAGCGTAGAAGTAGATAGTTTCCTCTTCGGCCTGCGTGCCACACTTATGCATTTACATTATTAAGGATATTAGTTAGTTAGCCTGTGTACCTGAGTTCTCTAGCTCAGGTGTGGCATAGCACCCCGTACTTTTTATATCATGTTTTGGGATTTAATGAGATTCTACCTTTATTATATTTTTTGAATGTTACTAGCTCTATTACATTGTAGTATCTGTTCATATACTTTCTCAACCTACTGAAACACAAAGAGCTAATAACGCCTCCACTGAGGCTTGAACTCACAACCTTCCAAACGGAAGTCCAACCCGGGTACCATTAGACCACATAGTCCTGGTACCTTTATTATATAAGTTTTAAAAGTTTTAAAATTTCGGGGTGTTACAGAAATGCCAAGCAATGGCACAAAAGAACCCTAAACACAAGCTCTAGATATGCATTTTCACAAGACAATGCATAAACACTCACATTTCATAGCAAAACACAAGTAGAATCCAAGAAATATTCATATAAGTAAGCAAAATAGATTTTGTAGAGCATGGGTTACCTCTTGTAGACTAAAAGACTTCACTTTACACCTCAACAAGCTCTCCACAAGGCTCACTTTCCAAACCCACTTCAAGAACAAACCAAATGATCATAAAAGATCCTATTTTTAAGAAAAAGACATCTAAGATGGAACCAAAAACACAAGATGGATTTAGATCTTACCCTCCTAGATGCCCAAATAGGTGAAAGGTTGAATCTTGGAAGCAAATCTTGAAGTCTTGGCAAGGTCTCAACTTAGCTTGGAGGAAAAACTACTCACCTTTCTAGAGAGAAGGTAGAGCTAATGTTTTAGAAAGTGTAAGGGGTGAAATGAAGATGTCTTCTAGGTTAGGTTACAATACTAACACTTGGTGAAAGGTCAAGAATACCCTTACTAACTTTAAAAAGTGTAAGGAACAAGGGAACTCCCTTCAAAGCTCAAGGTACAACTTGACTTTGGAGTTGACTAGTCAAATACTAGTCCCCAACTATTAAAAATCAGGATTTTAGGAATTAATTCCTCAATTGAAATAAGATTAATTACTCAATTAATCCATGAATTGAATTTGGATTTTTGGGGTGTCACATCCTCTCCCCCTTCAAAGAAGCTTTGTCCCCGAAGCTTGGGTACGACGGATTAGAAACAAATGGTGGTAGGAAACAACATTGTGACAAGAGGTTCAAGAATAAGCTCTTTTGGTCAAAACTCAAAAGGTTTCACAAGAATTCCAAACAAAAAGGAAGGCTTATATCAAATCAAGAATTGGCAAGTGTTTAACAAAGGGTTGGATTGAGCATCACGAACTCTAAATTTAACACCAACACCGACTTCTAGACAACAACCAAGAACTAGACCGCTAACTCCAATCACCAACTACTAAGCTAGCTAACAACAAGGTAACAAGCAAAGCAAGCAAACACACAAGGCAAGCAACAAACTACCACCAAACTAACAACGGCTAAAAGGAAACAACAAGGAAAAAGGTAAACGGGATTACCACAACACTAGCTAGAACTCCTCACTCTCCGACTCCTCGGCCTCTTCAAACTCCTCGACCTCCTCAGACTCCTCCTCATCTTCGTCTCTGCGGCTCGAACTGGCCTCAACCTGGTCTAGCCTCTGATGAACGGCAATGAACTATGTCTTCATGAATGCAAAGCTACTAAACCAACTACCCAAACTACCAGCTAACAACCACGACAAACAAGAGAGGACAACTAAGCACAGCCGAAAAGCGACAACAGCAGAGTGGCAACAGCAAACAAAAGAAGAAACGAGCTACTACAACAGAACGGTCGGCTTGCGGAACGGGGGACAAAGTTTAAGAGATGAGTTGCAAACGAGGTTTTAAGCAATAAAGGTGTTTGCCACTAACCAGAGTTAGAGGAAACAAGGGTTCGAATTAAGGTAGTAAGAATGATAGGCTTGGACACAACGAATTTCGACACCAAAACCATCGGTTAACAAAACGAGAGACAAGACTTAGAGATAGGTTGAGGGTTCACAAAGGTAAGACAAGAAAGAAAGATAAGGTGATAGATAAAAGATTCACCGGAAAGGAAAGCTAACCTCACACCAAGCCTAACTCTTGCTCAAAACTAGCCAGCGATCTACTCAAAACGAGACGGCTTAGCTAAGGTGTTAGGAATAAAGTGTAATGGGTTTGATATGCCAAATATGTATTTGTAGATCCCCCAAATTTTATTATATAGGTCTAGTAGAGTCTAAGACCATGATCGGGAAATTATTTAAATTGGAAAAGAGAAAAACAGAGGAAGATGCATGAAAATAGAAGAAGAAGAAATAAAGCCTAAAATCAAGAATATGTCTGGAGAAAATGACAAATTGAAGAAGAAGGTGAATGATATGAAATCACGTAAATGCTACTCAAAGAAATATCCCAGAAGAATTTTCGTGAAGAAAATTAAGATTGGAAGATTGCATGAATTTGACTTGAAGATCAAGCATCTATGGAAAGAAAGGAGTACATCAAAGATGATAGGAGATTTAACCAATAAGCTGTATGGAAGAAGTGGAAAATGCTTGATATGTTATGTAAAATGGCTCAAGTTTGAATCTCACCATCAATAATTTTATAAGGTAAAATTGGAGCAAGTTTCACATCGAATCAATTCATGGGAGCAAGTTTCACATGGAATCAAGCCAATGTAAAATTGAAATTGGGACCAATTAAAAGAAGACATTGAGTCGCAATAGCGACATTGAGGAGCAATAGCCAATTTCGAAGTCAATTCAAGTTGGGAGCCAATGTAAAGAAGACATAGCCAATTTCGAAGTCAATTCAAGTTGGGAGCCAATGTAAAGAAGTCATTGAGGAGCAATTCAATTGAGATGAAATTCAATACCAGGAGAAGTCTGGGAGCCAATTTCGAAGTCAAGGTCAACATAATTCAAAAGTGGATGTAATTGAAGAAACAGGAGAAGTTTGGGAGCCAATTGCAAGTCAAAGTCAATTGGGAGCCAATTACAATGGAGAAATTCAAATTGGGTGCCGATTACAAGTCAATTGAAATTGGGTGTCAATTACAAAGGAGATATTCAAATTGGGAGGAAGTTCGTGAAAATATTCTCACAAGGAAAAATACTAGTTTAATTAGTATGGGATTAAATTGAATAATATTTTTAAATCCCAAAGATACAAGGACCACTTCAGAGCTGATCAGAGAAGCCGTTCTATACCCAGATATTCCCACTCAACGTAAAACCAGAGGAATATCAGATGACGTTTGGGAAACCATTCGCATGAAGTTCAAGCTCTCAAACGGCTAGCTTATCCTTTCTGACAACTTTGCAGAAGATAAGATAAGATCTCTAACAAAAGATACAATATTTCAAAAATGAGATCGTCTCTTTCCAACGGACAGATCCTCATTACCAGCTATAAAATGATGAAGATATGAAGACTTGATGATGCAGGGGAACACACGAGCATAGAGCAAAGAGCAAAAATACAAAGAGCAAAAATCTCATTTGGTACAGAGCATACCAAAAATCTTCAAGTGAGAAGTGAGAAAAGAAAAAGAACTCAGAGAGCTTCAAGAGAAAAATATTCTGAGAGTTCTTAAACCGAGCAAAACAGAGGCATAAAAATCAAGTGCTTTACTTGATACACTCAAAGAGAGAAAACACTCAGAGCGTTCAAGAGAAATCATTCAAGAGTGTTAATCTTCATCAAAGAAACCTGCGCATCATTGAAGATCAACTACAGAGTCTCAGAAGTTGGAAGCAAGACAACACCTGTTTTGGAGCAAAACAAGAGAAGGGAGGAAAGTAGCACGGAGCTGTGAAATCCTGGATTATCACACGGAGCTGTGAGATCCGAAGCAGCAGTGTCGGAGACACTGGGCGTGATTAGTGCGGGCTTTGTGATCAAAGCACTAGATCACGGAGTGTGGAAGACGGGGGGAAAGTAACGCGGAGTCGTGAAATCCTGGGATAGTAGCGCGGCGACGTGAAACCCGAAGCAGCAGTGTGGTGTCACTGGGCGTGATTAGTGCGGGCTTTGTGATCAAAGCACTAGATCACGGAAATTCATTGTATCTTGGAACCAAGGAGTGGTAGATATAGTGAATTGCTCTTGGAGAGAAGAGCAAGTGGAGTAGGAGGATTACACCACCTCGCGAACCACTATAATTGTCTTGTGTTCTTTACTGCTTTCTTTACTTACTGATCTTTACTTAATTGCTCTACACGAGATATACTGCTCACACAATCTCACACACACTTTATCTTTATTTAATTCCGCTGTGCACCATACTCTAACAATCTAGTTAAGAGTTTTGGTTTATCTCTGGCTTACCAATTGTTGTGCTGTGCGAAAAAGTCTGAAAGTCTATTCACCACCCCCCCCCCCCTCTAGACTTTCACCTTACCTCTTTTGGGACCAACAATTGGTATCAGAGCCTTTAGCTTATTTGAGTCAGTCTATACCAACCTTTGGTATTAAAACACGTTGCCTAACTGGGTTAACTGTTTTTGACTGCTAGGCTGATCCATTCTACAAAGTGTGTGATTGGATTAATCTTTCATATCTCTCGTGATGATGATGAAGAAAGATTTAGCTCAAAATCTATTATTCTCACTTGACAAATTTGATGATTGGAAAGTTCGTATGCATGTACACTTATCGGCTATACACGATGAAATGTGGGAAATTATTTCCACTGGCCCTATAGAAATATTAAAAATCAATACGGCATTTGTTATATCCCCGGATGCTCCACAGTACGTACAAAAGCCTAAACCGGAATGGACATCGGATGATAGGACGCGGAATAATCTTGACAATATTGCCAATGATATTCTATTCAAAGCCGTTGATGATACAATATTTCAGAAGATCTGAAAGTGTGCTACTGCTAAAGAAATATGGGAAACTCTCATCAAGATTGGCGAAGAAGATGAACAAGAAAAAGACAATAAGCTTACAATCGCCATGAAGAAGTTCGAAGATTTCAAAATGCTCTCAAATGAAAGTGTTGCAGACATGGAAGCTCGAATGATCAAAGTTCTTGGAGAGATTAGTGATCTTGGCAAAAATATTAGCCAAAAAGAAATTAATCTCAAAATCCTACGAGGCTTACCATCTGCATGGGATATGAAGGTTACGGCTATGCGCGATCACCGAGATCTAAGAATGTTGTCTACAGACAAATTATTTAGTGATCTAAAAGCATATGAGTTCGAAATGAAGGCCAAAGATGATGATGTTCATGAAGCTCGAAATTCTGCTCTAATGGCCGAACAACCGTCAACCTCCAGGTCAGTAGAAAATAACGTTGATTTTATGACTGACGAACAATTTGCTCTTTTTGTCAAAAAGTTTAGAAGGTTTATGCAAAAAGGAGACAACAAAAATTCTGCTCGTGGAAAATTCGTCTCTCGCACCCCACAAGAAGAAAAAGTCGAAGAAAACAACAATTTGTGCTACAATTGCCGCAAACCCGGACATTTTAAAATAAATTGTCTGTATCCGATCGTTAGCAAGTATCAAGGCAAAAATGTTGAATCTACGCCGAACAAATCCGAAAGCAAAAGGTTCAAGCGCGACAAAAGAAAAGCTCTCGTTAGCAACGAACCAAACGAAAATGATGATTCGGAGGATTCATCATCAAGCGATGAAAGTTCATGTTCGGATGATGATACGACGCTAATATGCAAGTCAATTGAGTTGAGTACAAGTGAAGATTGTCTTATGGCTCTTGAAGCAGAGGAAGAAGAGGTAACATCTAATTCTTTCAATTCTGTTAATTCTTCTTTTTCACGTGAATCTATTGACAATCTAATGCGAGAATGTCAAGAGATTATGCTCACTCGTCCTCAACTCAAGGAGCGCAATAATATTCTAATTTTTGAAAAAGAAGAAATGAATAAAAAATTGCAAGATGCTTTACTTGAAGTGAGTAAATTGAAGAATGAAAATATTCATCTTCAAGAAGAGTGTAAAGCAAGAGAGGTTAGAGAACATAACCTTCGGGCAACTATTGCTACGTTCGTCTAAAATTATAGATAAAATGGTGAGCATGCAAAAGCCATCAGGAGATAGAACCGGAATCGATTATGACTCCACATGTTCTCAAACCCCTCAAAATTTGACTAATTCTACTACTACTTTAAATAATAAAGTTCAAGTGGTAAAATTTGTTAAAATTCAGAATAGCACGATGAGGCAAGGACTTGGCTATCATGAAAAAGCAAAGTTGAATGTTGATAGGCCGAAACAATTCTATATTACGGCAAAGCAAAAAAAAAAATTCATCAAGCAAAGATATGCCAAAGAGTCAAGTGCAAAAAGATTTCATAGAAAAGAGGGAAGCTTTTCTAGAAATAAAGTTGAGAGATTTTATCCCACTCAAAAGGATTGGTTGTGTAATAGATGTAATGCTTTTTATAGACCAAAGCAACAATCCTCTTCCCAGGTGCCAAAATATAAAAATATTTTTCAAAACCCGGCGCCAAAAATATTTTCTAATGTGAGTTATGATTATCGTGTCTCTAATGGTTACAAATCGCCTCATCTTAATTCAATAAGATCTAGGTGGGTTTGGTTACCTAAAATAACTAACAGTAAAGGACCCAAGCAAGTATGGGTGCCTAAAGTTAATTAATATTTTTTGCATGATGTTTGGTACATCGATAGTGGTTGCTCACGCCACATGACTAGAGATAAATCATATCTAGTGAATTTCAAAGAAATCGATGGACCGAAAGTTATATTCGGAGGAAATCAAAATTATGGAATCACAAAAGGAGTTGGCACGATCAAGAAAAATGGATTGAAGATTGAAGATGTTTCTTTCGTTGAAGGATTGAAATTTAATTTGTTGAGCACTAGTCAATTTTGTGATAAAGGCTATCTTGTAGAATTTTCTAAAGATAATTGCCTAATAAAAAATGAGCTCACAAATGATGTGGTACTCTCTGGAAAAAGGCGAAAGGACATGTATGTTGTTGATTGGAGTAAAAGCAAAGATTCAGTGTGCTTAATGGCCAGAAATTCGAATGAAGCTAATTGGGAATGGCACAGAAAGCTCAACCACTTAAACTTCAAGACTATCAACCAGCTTGCGAAGAAGAATCTAGTAGAAGGCTTGCCAGATATTATTTTCAAGAAGGACCAAGTGTGTGATGCATGCCAAGAGTCAACGTCAAGACCGCTAAGCTTACTACACATGGACTTATTTGAACCGGTTGATCCAATAAGTGTAAGTGGTAAGAAATATTCTCTCGTTGTTGTTGATGATTTTTCTAGGTACACTTGGACCGTATTTCTCAAGAAGAAAAATGAAGTTGAGCAAGTTCTACCAAAGCTGTTGAAGCAACTACAAAATGAGAAAGAATTACAAATATAAAAAATACGAACGGATCGCGGAACCGAGTTCGTGAATGGAGTTATACAAGCTTTTTGCAATTCACATGGAATTTCTCATCAATTATCTGTCGCAAGAACACCGCAACAAAACGGTGTTGCCGAAAGAAGAAATCGGACGCTCAAAGAAGCCGCACGAGTGATGATTAGTGTTGCCGGTCTCCCGAAACGATAGGTCTAGTAGAGTCTAAGACCATGATCGGGAAATTATTTAAATTGGAAAAGAGAAAAACAGAGGAAGATGCATGAAAATCGAAGAAGAAGAAATAAAGCCTAAAATCAAGAATATGTCTGGAGAAAATGACAAATTGAAGAAGAAGGTGAATGATATGAAATCACGTAAATGCTACTCAAAGAAATATCCCAGAAGAATTTTCGTGAAGAAAATTAAGATTGGAAGATTGCATGAATTTGACTTGAAAATCAAGCATGTATGGAAAGAAAGGAGTACATCAAAGATGATTGGAGATTTAACCAATAAGTTGTACAGATGAAGTGGAAGATGCTTGATATGTTATGTAAAATGGCTCAAGTTCAAATCTCACCATTAACAATTTTACAAGGTAAAATTTGAGATGCCAAAATTGATTAAATCTGATGGAGTTGGGTGCTAGTTTGGCTTTGGGCGTCAATCCCAAGTGGAAATTGGGAAACAATTGCACTTGGGAGCCAATTCAAAGGAATTGGGAGCTAGTTTCAGAGAAATTGAAATTGGGAGCAAGTTTCACATGGAATCAATTCAAGTTGGGAGCCAATGTAAAATTGAAATTGGGTATGGGATGCAATTTCAATTTCAAAATGGGGACCATTTCGAAGTCAAGGTCAACATAATTCAAAAGTGGATGTAATTGTAGTATGGGATGCAATTTCAAAATGAGGACCAATTAAAAGAAGATTCAAAAGTGGATGTAATTGTAGTATGGGGACCAATTAAAAGAAGATGAAATTCAATACCAGGAGAAGTCTGGGAGCCAATTTCGAAGTCAAGGTCAACATAATTCAAACGTGGATGTAATTGCAAGTCAAAGTCTGGGAGCTAATTTCGAAGTCAAGGTCAACATAATTCAAAAGTGGATATAATTGAAGAACCTGGAGAAGTTTGAGAGCCAATTGCAAGTCAAAGTCAATTGGGAGCCAATTACAATGGAGAAATTCAAATTGGGTGCCATTTACAAGTCAATTGAAATTGGGTGTCAATTACAAAGGAGATATTCAAATTGGGAGGAAGTTCGTGAAAATATTCTCACAAGGAAAAATACTAGTTTAACTAGTATGAGATTAAATTGAATAATATTTTTAAATCCCAAAGATACAAGGACCACTTCAGAGTTGATCAGAGAAGCCGTTCTACACACAGATATTCCCACTCAACGTAAAACCAGAGGAATATCAGATGAAGTTTGGGAAACCATTCGCATGAAGTTCAAGCTCTCAAACGGCTAGCTTATCCTTTCTGACATCTTTGTAGAAGATAAGATAAGATAAGATCTCTGACAAAAGATACAATATTTCAAAAATGAGATCGTCTCTTTCCAACGGACAAATCCTCATTACCAGCTATAAAATGATGAAGATATGAAGACTTGATGATGCAGGGGAACACACGAGCATAGAGCAAAGAGCAAAAATACAAAGAGCAAAAATCTCATTTGGTACAGAGCATACCAAAAATCTTCAAGTGAGAAGTGAGAAAAGAAAAAGAACTCAGAGAGCTTCAAGAGAAACAAATTCTGAGAGTTCTTAAACAGAGCAAAACAGAGCATAAAAATCAACTGCTTTACTTGATACACTCAAAGAGAGAAAACACTCAAGAATGAAAGATAAGCTGATAGATAAAAGATTCACCGGAAAGGAAACCTAACCTCACACCGAGCCTAACTCTTGCTCAAAACTAGCCAGCGATCTACTCAAAACGAGACGGCTTAGCTAAGGAACAAGCCACAAACAGAAACTGACACCACAAGAACCCTAAACTAGATCACTCGGGACCTCAGAACCAGGGTTGCATCTTCAACTGATCTCTGCTGACTTCTTCAACCAAAGGAAACAAGGTACCCCCACTACTTAACTTGGGCTCGGCATCTGCGTGAACTTGATCCGACACTTCCGACAAAGGCTTCAACTGCTAGTTCCAAAACACGAGTTGGATGTCCTTCTCCCCGGCTCTAGGGTGAGCTCGATGCAGGCTACCGACTTAACACTTGCATTAGCACACAACCACAACTCACAGCAAGGCAACACTTGAAAACTTCAAGGCTTTGGTTCGGTCGAAATGTCCAAAACAAGAACGGTAACAAAGGAGAAGGGAAACTCCGGGAAAACAAGGCTTATAAGAAGAGGTTCGGTTCAATGGAAAAGATTAGAGTGAAGGGGTTTTTAAGGTTCAGAAACTCAAGGATCACATTACTCAGGAATAGGATCAAAGTCATCAAAGTTGCAACTTAGGAAATAAGGTTGCCACCTTGCACAGAATCGTTAGAAGCGGGGAATACAAGAACGAGGTTCGATTCAAAGGGAAAGATCAATGAGAGTTTAGGTACAACAATTCGAGGACCATGTTGATCAAGGAGGAAAAGAATTGTAAACAAAGTTACAACTTAGGGAGTAAGGAATCAAAACGAGTTTTTAGGGAGTTGAAAGAATTTCCTCACAGGGGGTATCCGGTTTAAAACTCAAGAATAACGTTGATTATGAAGGGAATCAAGATTTTTAAAGTCACAACTTAGAAAATATGAGGTTTGAAAAGATAGGAAAGATTTCCTAACGGAGGGTACTAGCTTTAGGCTCACAAATAGCGTAGGTTAGGAAGGAAATCAAGATTTTCAAGATTACAGCTTAGGAAAACGAAGTTGTCATCTTGTATAGAATCACATTAAGAAGGAAACGAGAACGACGCTCAAAGAGATATGAAGGATTTCTTGGAAAGAGATTGGTTTGACGAGAAGATGATAGAAAGATGACTTAAAGATGGTTAAGGATTCTCGACTTCAGGCTACTACTTCGACTCGGATGCGGCTTAACTCTTAGACCTTGTCAGATTCCTTCAAAAGCCGATGTCACCTCCAACTTGCACAAGATGATTTGGAAAGGAACAGGAACAAGATTCGAAAGAAAAGGATCACTTAGCAAAAAGGGTGATTGGATTTGTCTAAAGGGAGGAAGAGATTACAGAGGGCCAAGGGTGACTCTCGGACAAGCTAACACCTGAAGCTAACACGTAAGGAAGGGCATGAAGATAAGGGAAGGTGCAACAGAAGGGTACAAAAGCTTACTTCAACGGTTCCCACTAGCATCTGACTCACGACAGCAGATCTTGCCTTGCCGAGGTCCCGACTTCGTACACAGGTCCGGGATGCTACTCCCACACTTCTTGCAAACGGAACGCCTTCCCTTAGCCTTGATCTTCCAGATTAGCCGGGGAAACTTACCTCTCTCAGAGCCATCTCTTTGAAAACTTCTTGTTGATTCGGCATCGGTAGCCATCAAACTCCTAACCATAGGTGCAACACTTCCTACAAGCTTCCTCTTACGGTTCTCCCGGATTCCTTTATGAACTTGCTGAACTCGGTAGGGGTCGATTGCACAAAGGTAGACCTCCTTGGCACGCGCAGGATAGAACCTTTCACATAACTTAACCTTCAGGTCTTCTCAACTGAACTCCGGATCTTGTCTACAAGCTGGCCTTTCAAGCATCCACCACGAGTCCGCTTCTCGCCGAAGGTGGAACGCAGCCAACCCTACCTTGCGATTCTCCGGGCAAACCACAGCTCCAAAGATCTTGTCAAACATCCGGATCCACTCGTCAAGCACTGCGGGATCTTCTTCACCGGCGAAGAGCGGGGGACGGAGACTTGAAACTTGGCGCACTACGTTGCGATTCCCATTCTGAAGAGGGTGGTTGATGTTGAGGAGGGCGTCACTCAGCGTCCGGGTGATCTGCGTCAGATGATAAAGGCTTAGAGCTAACTGTCCGTTGGTGGCTGCTTCTGAAGACCTCGCACGACGTCTCGATGGTGCCATCCTTGACTTTTACAGCAACGGCACGATAACGGGAGAGACTTAGGGCCCGCACCCTTACTGTAACACCCCCGATTTTCAGGATATTTAAAACTTATAAAATAAAGGTGAGATCTCGTTGAATCCCAAAACATAGTACAAGAGTATGGGGTGCTATGCCACACCTGAGCTAGAGAACTCAGGTGCACAGGCTAACTGACTAATATCCTCAAATAGTATCAGTACTAAATCATGGCACGCAGGCCGAAAGGGAAAAACTATCTAAGCTACGTCCAGGCTTCTAGCGCGCTCCAGTGAACTACTCGTCTGTGCCTGAAAGCCAAATATATCTATTCAGCGAGAGATGCTGGTAACCCACTCCAACGTGTTGAAGCATGAAGATATATCCTACAAGACTCTAGCTTTTAAAACCGGGAATGACTCGACAGATAAGGCTAGACACAAGCAACAGTTATAACAGGCGTATACAATCCTCCACTGGCAAGACAGATAAAGCTGAGCACAATTAATAATCATAACCCAATGTAAACAATCCCAAGCATAGATCCCACAGTCACATCCCCCAATATAATCATAAACACACTCATCCATATCTCATCACATAGCACACTTTCTTGGCGCCACAGGACCAATCGCATGCCCATACATGAGGGTCAGCGCATATAGCTCTGACACGGCCCCGCAGCACCCTGCCCCTTCTCACATTACGGAGGAGCCGATTGCAACCGACTAATGAACCGCAGTTCTATATAATATTTGTATACCTGACCGGTCTCTACCAGCCTGGTTAACAGTTGGGATGGTTCTCAACCCATTCAACTGCCCGTATAGTGGACCTTTATCCTAAATAATATTTATATACCTGACCGGTCTTTACCAGCCTGGTTAATAGCCGGTATGGTTCTCAGCCCATCCGACTGCCCGTATAGTGGAACTTAGTCCTATATAATATTTATATACCTGACCGGTCTCTACCAGCCTGGTTAACAGCCGGTATGGTTCTCAGCCCACCCGACTGCCCGTATAGCCCGATTGATCTCAACCAATTCGGGGTGACACGCACACATAACACGTAGCAAGCACATGCAACCCACATTAACACATTGGGAAGGGGAGGAAACGTATAACAAAACCTATGCGTGATCCTTCACATGCTAAGGATAGTCCTAAGGGGTTCATACTCCTTTCACCTAGGTCAGCGGGATACCAATTCTACTAGCATGCAATATATATGACTCATACAACCTACGAACGGTACCCGAAATATCAAACTAGACATAGGCACGATAGACGGAGTCCGTTGGGACACCACGGGGGTCGGGGAAACATCAAACGGGGAAGCCGAAATCCCGGGTTGGGCTATTTTCCAGCGGGTAGCCGGTGGGTGGGGGTCCACCCACCGGCTGCCCACCGGCGTGCACTGTTCCGGGCAGCGGGTGCCCGGCGGGCAGCTGCCCGCCCGCCGGCTGCCCGCTGCCGGGACTGCCCGATTTGGCCGCGGGTAGGTGGCGGGTCCCCTACCCCCACCTACCCCCCACTGACTCTTTTCATCACAAAAATGCCCCGGGAACCATTGTGGAACTCGAAACCATGCTTAGACACTTTACAATGCAATTAACGATCAACACGTAGTCAATTAACGGATCAAATACGAGAAACATACGGCACATAACCTATCATGCTTTTCTAACATAATCGACACCCCAAACATGCAATTTCCCACCCGATACACCAAGAATGATATCATACGATACAACCTAGGGTTCTAATCACTTTTATACCCACAAGAATACGATTCGTCCTCCAATTACAAGATTCGGTGCAAATAACACATAAGCATATACAATTATCAAGAATGACATATAAACATCAAGAACTCCACATAATCATCAAGAACATCATAATTATCAAGAATCTCCCAATATCAAGATCACCATGGAATTATCCCATCAATCATCAATAATAATATCGCAAATCATCAATACACAATAATATGGGGAAATCCTACGGGGGAAATCATAGCTATGAAAATAGGTTTTGTTGAGACATGGGTTACCTCTTAGCCTTAATTAATTCCTCGGCTATGAAGGGCCTTTCTTTAAGCTTTCTTGCTTTCTTAATTTCTTCTAGGGGGATTCTTGGAGCTCTTTGTGGTGGTGGGCGTTATTCTTGTGGTGGGGGGTTTCTAGGTGCCCCTTAAGTCCCCTATTTATATATTTAGGAGTCCTAGTTAGGAACTAATATTATGGGCTTGCTAATTCTATTTCTTTTGGAACTAAGGATTGGGTTTAGGGATAAGGACCCATGGATTAAGGTGGGCCTTTTTCCCTAATTAATTATTATAATTTATTCTTTCTCTTGGGCTATGGGTTAATTAATTAATTGGTTTTAGGGCTACACAAGCCCTCGTGACATCACTCATCACGAGTTGATATGCCTTACTTATGCCCGGTTCCAACCTTATGGCTACCCCCAACCTTATATTTAGTTCCAACCTTTACCTCCAGGACCCCTGTACAGCAAGTCCAACCTTATTCCCCCGGGAACCGTCGTTCCCCCTCCAACTGTCCTTCCAACAAAACCACCGATTTCATAGTACACGAGGTACCGTTCACACATGGCAACACATGCCCCGGATAACACAAGTTATCCCCCGTAAACACGTGAACTACACAAAGGCCACAACTCCATAATCATGTCACGACCACCACGAGGACCGCTGCAATACCTTGGTGACTAGTGTCCCATACCACTAATCGTGCAATCCAGGTAAAGCCACACACGCATCACACCACAACAGGAATCAATCAACGGACCACAACGAAGATATGAAACCATACTCAATCAAGGAATGGGTCACAACCCAACAACACAATGATGAATAACACAAGATATCATCAACCAAACAGAAGGTACAAACAACACACACACTAGCATTCAAACACCGAACTAGCATGCTTATCAAACGGGTAAACCAAAGGTAGTTTCGAAGAACACACAAGACTCATCATGGTTCAACGAAACACAATGTTGAACACTTAGCACGATTCAAGACATCAAAACCTACATGGATTCCTTCCATATAGTTCCAGACATACGAAACATCAAGAAGACGCTCAAATAGTTCCACAAAAGAACAACGGGAAGTCAAAAGACCAAATACCAAGTCAAAAGAATCAAGGGGAACAAATCCTGATCCAACACCAAAGTGTTCCCCGCGGGCGGACCCACGGGTAGGCCCCTACCCGTTGTTCCGCCCGCGGGTACACTACCCACGAGGCTATGTACCTGCGGGTGGGCGGAGGGTAGGGCTCTGCCCATCATTCCGCCCGCGGGTACATCCTTGTGTCCAAAAATAATTTCTTCGGGGATTTTCAACTCCAAGCTCACATTCAAGTCCAAAAGAACCCTAAACACAAGCTCTAGATATGCATTTTCACAAGACAATGCATAAACACTCACATTTCATAGCAAAACACAAGTAGGATCCAAGAAATATTCATATAAGTAAGCAAAATAGATTTTGTAGAGCATGGGTTACCTCTTGTAGACTAAAAGACTTCACTTTACACCTCAACAAGCTCTCCACAAGGCTCACTTTCCAAACCCACTTCAAGAACAAACCAAAAGATCATAAAGATCCTACTTTTAAGAAAAAGACATCTAAGATGGAACCAAAAACACAAGATGGACTTAGATCTTACCCTCCTAGATACCCAAATAGGTGAAAGGTTGAATCTTGGAAGCAAATCTTGATGTCTTGGCAAGGTCTCAACTTAGCTTGGAGGAAAAGCTACTCATCTTTCTAGAGAGAAGGTAGAGCTAATGTTTTAGAAAGTGTAAGGGATGAAATGAAGATGTCTTCTAGGTTAGGTTACAATACTAACACTTGGTGAAAGGTCAAGAATACCCTTACTAACTTTAAAAAGTGTAAGGAATAAGGGAACTCCCTTCAAAGCTCAAGGTACAACTTGACTTTGGAGTTCACTAGTCAAATACTAGTCCCCAACTATTAAAAATCAGGATTTTAGGAATTAATTCCTCAATTGGAATAAGATCAATTACTCAATTAAACCATGAATTGAATTTGGATTTTTGGGGTGTCACAATTCTACTAGCCCTAGAATTTTGTCGAAGGTCCGAATCCATTCCTCAAGGATGGCGGGATCTTCTTCTCCCGAGAAAGTGGGTGGTCTATGGTTTCAAACTTGTCGGGCGACTTCTGAGTTTGTGTTTGGTGGAGGTGGTGGTGGTTGGTTGTGGCGGAGAGCTACGTCTCTTAGTGCTTGGGCGACTTGGGTTAGTTGTTGTAGGGTTTGATCCAGGGGGTCTTGTGTAGCGAGTTCCGGAGTCCTTGATTGTCTTCTGGTTGGTGCCATGATGCTGATCTATAGAGCCAATGTTTATAGTAACGTTTGAGTTAGAGTGTTGTACCCTTACCTTGATGTGATAAGCGAAGGGGAGTTCTTTAAATTAATGAGGGATAAAGTGAGGGGAGGTTATGTGATGACAGGTAGGCTCGCAATCTCACCGCGCGTCCTAGGATTCCTAAATCCTATGTTCTTAAATACCTAGAGTTCAAGCCTAAGTTCCTAGGGTCTGGTTTTAAGAGTTTTATTATAGGGTCAAACTTAGGCTCTAATACCAACTGTAACACCCCGAAATTTTAAAACTTTTAAAACTTATATAACAAAGGTGAATTCTCATTAAATCCCAAAATCAAACATAAGAGTACGGGGTGCTATGCCACATCTGACCTGGAGAACTCAGATGCACAGGCTAACTAACTAAATATCCTCAAAGCAATGTCAATACATAATCATGGCACGCAGGCCGAAAGAGAAACTAACTATTCTACGTTCCGGATCTCTAGCGCGCTCCAGTGTCTACTCATCTGTGCTTGAAAGCCAAATATATCTATTCAGTGAATGATGCTGGTAACCCACTCTAACGCGTTGAAATACAATATAGATAGATATATATATAGATATATGAAAACTATTTTGAAGCAGGAAGATATATACTTAAGAGACTCTAGCTTTAAAACCAGGAATAGACTCAGCAAATAGGGACAAGCACATTAATCAATGATAACATTTAAGTAGAGTTAACATCATAAGAATATGCATTTAAGGTCACAAATCACTTTTCAATTCAATCACATCATCATCATCATTCATATCACATAAGCATTGGTGGTGCCACGGGACCAATCGCATGCCCCGAACATGAGGGTTAATGCATATAGCATTAACACGGCCCCGCAGCACCCTACCTCATACCGCAGCATGAAGGGAGTTGATCGCAACCAACCCTTTAAAGACCGCTGACGAACTCAACGACGGACCACAATCCTACACATCGCTGACGCGCCCAGTCGGTGGACTGTGATCCCCTTTACAAGGGGGGACATATGACCCTACACACCGTTTACGGGCACAGTCGGTGGACCGTAGCGGATCAAGCCCTACACACCGCTGAGGGACTAAGTCGGTGGGCGAAGATCCTCGGAGACTACGACCCTACACACCGCTGGCCCATCACTCGGTGGATCGCAGCCAGCTGTAGCCCTACACACCGCCTGATTACTCAGGTCGGTGGACTACAGCCTTCCTTGGGTTTATTGGCCCTACACACTGCCTGGCGCGTCCACTTTGGTGGATCATCGTACCCGAGGCCCATCTGGACCGCAGCCCAAAAAGTGAATCACTGACCGCAGCCAGGAGGATGAACCGCAGCTCATAGTCAATCAATTTGGCCTTCAGCCAACTTCTGAACCTCAGCTCAGGAACCATCAATTCGGCCTTCAGCCAACTTCCGAACCGCAGCTCGGGAACAATCAATTCGGCCTTCAGCCAACTTCCGAACCGCAGTTCGGGAACGCCCAATTTGATCGCAACCAAATTGGGGGATCATGCATCACATAACACATAGTAGCACGTAGTAGCACATTGGGAGGGGAATACATATAAATAAACTTACG
This sequence comes from Ipomoea nil, assembly GCF_001879475.1. Lineage (NCBI taxonomy): Eukaryota > Viridiplantae > Streptophyta > Magnoliopsida > Solanales > Convolvulaceae > Ipomoea > Ipomoea nil. The sequence goes on along the minus strand of NW_017616704.1, from coordinate 3,300,780 downwards.
TGTGATCATTCACATACTAAGAATAGTCCTAAGGGTTTCATACCACTTCCACCTACGTTAACAGGTTACCGATTCAACTAGCATGCAATTACTAAGACTCTTTCATCCTACGAGCGGTACCCGAAATATCAAACTAGACTTAAGCACGACAAACGGGGTCCGTTGGGACACCACGGGGGAGTAGGGAACGTCAAACTGGGAAGCCGAAGACCTGGGGTGGGTACGGACCAGCGGGTAGCGGGTGGGTGGGGGTCACCCGCCGGAGATCATCGCCCGGGTAGCGGGTTGCCGGCGGGCAGGCGTCTGCCCGCTGCCTGGCGTGATTTTCGGGCAGCGGGTTCCCCTACCACCCACTGACTCTTTTATCACAAATTCGTCCCGGGATCCCTTGTGGAACCCGAAACCATGCTTAGACACTTTTAAACGCAATTAACGACACCTTGTAGGCAATTAATGGATCAAAAGCAAGAATCACGTAGAACTCATCCTATTACGACTTCTAAACATAAACAACACACGAACATGCGAATTCCCACCCAAATATATATCAAGAACATTACAACACAAATTCCCAATCCAACCTAGGGCTCTAATCCCACCCAAATCATATTTTATCTTTAACATCAAGATATATCAAGATTTGTCAAGAATCATCACGTCAATATTAAGAACCTCTTTTCAACATCAAGATCATCAAGAACACACATAAATCATCTTTATCAATCATCAAGATTATATCACAAATAACATAGAGGAATTCATCAAGACACAAGTACATAGAGGGAGCCAAAGAAGGGGATCATAGCAAAGAAAATAGGTTTTGTTGAGACATGGGTTACCTCTTAGCCTTAATTAATTTCCTTGGCTATGAAGGGTCTTTCTTTAAGATTTCTTCTTTCTTGATTTCTCCTATGGGAATTCTTGGGAAATTCTTGTGTGGTGAAAGTTATTGTGGTGTGTGTTCTAGGTGCCTCTTAAGTCCATATATATATATATATATATATATATATATATATATATATATATATATATATATATATATATATATATACATATATATATATATATATATACATACATATATATATATATATACATACATATATATATATATATACATACATATATATATATATATATACATATATATGTATATATATATACATATATATGTATGTTTATACATATATATGTATGTATATACATATATATGTATGTATATATATACATATCTATATATATATATATATATATATATATATATATATATATATATATATATATATATATATCTAAGAGTCCGAATTAGGGTCTAAGTGGTATGCCTTTGCTAATTCTATTTCCTATAGGACTAAGGGATTGGCTTTAGGGATAAGGGCCCATGGACTATGGTGGACACCCTTTTAGCTAATTAATGTGTTTTAACTCCCTTTTTGGGTTGAGCAATTAATTAATTAATTTAGGTTTAGGGGTCGTAACACGGGGTGTTATAGTGTTTCTTGTGTTTCTTGGGCCAAGAGGAGATGTTCAAGATGGTATTGAGGGAGAGGTTCTACCCGGAGCATGTCAAGGCTGTTAAGTATGAGGAGTTCTTGCATCTCGAGCAAGGAAGCTCGACTGTTCAGGAGTATCATGCCCGCTTTGTGGCACTAGCTCGTTTCGCTCCTACCTTGGCACCTGATGAAGCGAGTAGGGCTTGCAAGTTTATCCGAGGGTTGCACTATGATGCTTAGAAATCTTTCTCAGTGGCGAGATTTGCTAATTTGACTGAAGCCAACGATGCAGCAGCTGGTTACTCTAGCCTTCAACAGTTGCACCGAGATGCCATGCAGGGAATGAAGAAAAAAAATGAGAGTGTGGATTCACAGTTGAACAAGGGGCACAGGTTCAATTCGACGAGCATGTTTGACAATCGAGGAGGGGAAAGGAGGAACATGACTATGAGACAGGGAGTTGGAGCTGGAGGACCACCGAGTGAGAGGGTTTCGGTATGCCCGAGATGAGGTAAGGACCATCCTATGACCACTTGTGGAGGATTGCCCGTGGTTTGCTTCCAGTGTGAGAAACCGGGCCATAGTGCTGCTACTTGTCGTTCTCCGAGGATTGATGTAACACCCCGTGTTACGACCCCTGAGATCAATTAAATCATTTAATCAATTACCCAAAAGAAAGAATTAAAACACAATAATTAATTAGGAAAGGCCCACCATAGTCCACGGGCCCTTGTCCCTAAACCCAACCCTTAGTCCCAAAAGAAATAGAATTAGCAAGCTCATAATATTAGTTCCCAACTAGGACTCCCAAATATATAAATAGGGGACTTAAGAGGCACCTAGAAACCCCCCCCCCCCCCCCCCCCACAAGAATAACGCCCCACCTCCCCAAAGAGCTCCAAGAATCCCCCTAGAAGAAATCAAGAAAGCAAGAAAGCTTAAAGAAAGACCCTTTATAGCCAAGGAATTAATTAAGGCTAAGAGGTAACCCATGTCTCAACAAAACCTATTTTCGTAGCTATGATTTCCCCCGTAGGATTTCCCCATATTATTGCGTATTGATGATTTGTGATGTTATTATTGATGACTGATAGGACAATTCCATGGGTGATCTTGATATCGGGAGATTCTTGATAATTATGGTGTTCTTAACGATTACGTGGAGTTCTTGATAATTATATGTTGTTCTCGATAATTATATGTTGTTCTTGATAATTATATGTTGCTCTTGATAATTGTATGGCGTTCTTGATACTTATGTGTTATTTGTACCAGATCTTGTAATTAGAAGACGAATCGTATTCTCGTTGGCATAAAAGTGATTAGAACCATAGGTTGTATCGTATGGAATTATTCTTGGTATATTGGGTGGGAATTCGCATGATTGGGTGTTTATTATGTTTAGAAAAGCATGATAGGTTATGTGCCGATTGGTTCCTGATTTTGATCCGTTAATTGTCTACGTGCGTTATCAATTGCATTTGAAAGTGTCCAAGCATGGTTTCGGGTTCCACAAAGGTTCCCGGGGCGTTTCTTGATGAAAAGAGTTAGTGGGGGGTAGGTGGGGGTAGGGGACCCGCCACCTACCCGCGGCCTCCTTGGGCAACGCCGACAGCGGGCAGTCGGCGGGCGGGCAGCTGCCCACCAGGCACCCGCTGCCGGTCTTGTTACCACCGGCGGGTGATCCCTCACCCACCGGCTACTCGCTGATTTGCACCCCAATTGGGGATTTCGGCTTCCCCGTTTGATGTTTCCCCGACCCCCGAGGTGTCCCAACGGACTCCGTCTATCGTGCCTATGTCTAGTTTGATGTTTCGGGTACCGTTCGTAGGTTGTTTGAGTCTTATATATTGCAGGCTAGTTGAATTGGTATCCCGTTGACCTAGGTGAAAGGAGTATGAACCCCTTAGGACCATTCTTAGTATGTGAATGATCACACATAGGTTTGTTATACGTTTTCTCCCCCTTCCCAATGTGTTAATGTGGGTTGCATGTACTTGCTATGTGTTTTGTGTGCATGTAACCCCGAGTTGGTTAAGATCAATCGGGCTATACGGGCAGTCGGGTGGGCTGAGAACCTTACCGGCTGTTAACCAGGCTGGTAGAGACCGGTCAGGTATATAAATATTATATAGGACTAAGTTCCACTATACGGGCAATCGGATGGGTTGAGAACCATACCGGCTGTTAACCAGGCTGGTAGAGACCGGTCAGGTATATAAATATTATATAGGACAAAGGTCCACTATACGGGCAGTTGAATGGGCTGAGAACCATCCCAACTGTTAACCAGGCTGGTAAAGACCGGTCAGGTATATAAATATTATGTAGGACAAAGGTCCATCAGTCGGTTGCAATCGGCTCCTCCCTTACCTGGAGAAAACTCTCCCCCATTATCACGAAGAAGGACACCAAGCCCCAATTTAACGTTCTTATAAACATTGACCCAGGAAGACGACATCATGGCACCCAACAGAAGACAATCAAGGACTCCAGAACCCGCCGCGCACGACCCCCTGACCCAAACACTACAACAACTAACACAAGTCGCCCAAGCACTAAGCAACGTAGCTCTCCGCAACGACAGGCCCCCACCACCTCCGTCGAACGCGAACACCGATTTCGCCCGACAAGTCTCTAACCACCGACCACCCACATTCTCAGGAGAGGAGGATCCCGTAATTCTGGAAGAATGGATCCGAACCCTTGACAAAATCCTCGGGTTGGTGGAATGCCCAGAAGAACGCCGCGTGGAGATAACCTCGTTCTACTTCGGACACGAGGCCGATCTCTGGTGGATCCACGAGGGTCCCACTTACCAACAAGAACCGGGGTTCAACTGGGAACAACTCAAAACACGACTACGAGAGAGATTCTACCCAACACACGTGAGAGCGTCCATGTACGAGGAGTTTCTCCATCTGAAATAAGGGACAGCTACCGTTATGGAAAACCACAAACAATTCCTTGAACTAGCACGCTTCGCACCCGAACTTGTCCCCACCGAGGTAACCAAAATAGAGAGATTCGTATCGGGCCTCAACTTTGAAGCCCGAAAAGCACTAGTGGTAAGCAGACCTCGGACTCTCAACGAGGCTTACTCCAGTGCCGCCAATCTTTACCGAATCCAACTACTCCAACCCGGTGTTCAGGAGCAAATGCGGAAGAGGAACCCCGGAGGAGGGGCGCCACCAGTAAAAAGAACAAGAAGCGACACCAACACGAGACCCGGCAACCTGACCAACAAAAGGCCACCTCGGGAGAACAACGACGCTAGCGCCAGGGGCTTTCCTTGCCCGAAATGCAACAAGAACCATAGAGGCAAGGATTGCATGGGCAAACCCTTGCGATGCTTCAACTGCGGAGAAGAAGGACACAAGGCCTTCCTTTGCACCCAACCCCAAAGGCCACGCACTACCACCATGGGACAACATGGGGGCACCACTCATCAAGGAAACTACGGCACTCCCGGAAAAATATTCGTCATGAGCCGCACTCAAGACGACCTCGGGAACGAGGGCGATCTCGAAGAGGGGAACCTAAGCCCAGAAGACGAGGACCACGCAAACCCCGTGGGAGAAAGCCAAGAAGACGAATTTTGCCTAGGTTAGGTTGGCAATTTCTTGTAATCACCTTCGTGGTATAATTACTTACTTAGCTTAATTACTTGGAAATATTATAAATAAAAGATTAGTTCATAATTCGGTTCTATTTACAAACTAGCCAAACCTCACCACTAGAAGCCGAAATAAGGAAAAAGACAAGGGCACCATCATCAAAAAGCCTAGTGTTGCCAATGAGAATTGAACTCTTGACCTCCCACTTACAAGACCAAGGTCTTGACCACTAAACTAGAGGTGTTTCTTGAAACTTCAAGGGAACACTCCTTTGTTAAAGCCCCTACAATACCTAAAACCCACAAAATCCCCAAATCAAAAACCCTTCTTCTTCTTCCTCATCTTCTTCTTCTTCCCCACTTCCTCCCCTTTCCCCTATCACGCACCTCACCACCCCCTACTCGGAAGAACCACCCGCGACACCACCAGCCGAACGCCGTCGCCGTCCGACCACCTCCCGCCAGCCTAGCGCCGCCGCGCCACCACCCAGCCGCTCCGCCGGAGATCGCCCGCGACGCCGAAAACGCCGCCCGCCATCTGCCCAAACTCCACCCGCTGCCACCAACGCCCCACGCCACCGGAGACCCTCACCCACCTCACCAAGCCGACGCCTGGACTCCGCCCCACCGTCGCCGCCCTCGCAAAGCCGCGAAAACCATCGCCGGAAAAAGGTTCGCCGGAGAATCACGCCGGAGACCCACCGGAAAAAGTCGCCGAAAAGTGACGCCCCTCGAAATGCCAAAGAAACCCCTCAGAATCCGCACCCCGGAGTGGAGCAATGCCAATTACACCGTAATCGGAGGTAAAGCACTTGAACCCGACCAACTCTCTCCGGAATTGGCTGATATGCTTAAACATCAAGGGCTCTTAGATACTTACCTCGCCATCAAAGGGGATACATACCCCGACTTGGTGAAAGAATTCTACCAACACCTTGTGGCCACCAAACGAGGTGACAAAGTAGAAATCACCACCAAGGTCCGTGGCAAGGAAATTATGCTTTCCGAAGGCCGTTTGGCCAAGCTCTTGAAATTGACCACCACGGGTGTGTCCAACTATGACCGGAAGGGGTGGATTGATACCCAAACCACGGGGTACAAGGACTACCTCGGGTACCTACTCGGAAAGGAGGACGGGTTCACCTCGGCCACTCGACCAAACCGAAAGTGGCTATCGCCGGAGCAAAAGATATTGGTTATGATTGTAACCGATAGCCTCTTGCCCACCAATAACAAAAACAAGGATGTGGGAAGCTTGGAGTGCACCTTTGCTTACCTCCTGAAACATAAAATCAAGTTCAACCTGCCGGCACTCATGTTAAAACACATAGAATTCTGCAAGTCAAACAACCGGCTTAGCCTACCCTATGGGATGATCCTAAGTTGGATCATGGAGAAAAAGGGGGTAGACCTAAGCCACACCGAGGTCAAGACCGCAAATGGCATGGTTTTTAACGCCCAGAACCTCCGCCGCAACGACATCTACTACACCGAAGGGGGACATTACCTCACCCTCGAAGAAATTTGCCAAAAACCCGAGGAAGAGCGAAGGGAATTAGTCGACCGGCTGGACATCTCCAACAAAAAGCTCAAACGAGCCATGCAAGAATGCGGAGGTTTGGAGGGACATGAGGACCAGGAGGAGGAAGACGAACCCAACCCAACAGTGCAACCACGATCAGGAGGAAATCCAAGGGAGCAAAACGAGGGCTCAATCAATGAACGCATACTCGCGCAGCTCAACCGACAAAACCAAATCATGGAGGAAGGATTCTCATCCCTGATCCGTACGACACGTGCACTAGATCAGAGGGTGGCAGCGATCAAGGCCACCTCGGGCACTCGCGGGGCATCCAGCTCAGGAGCAGGAGACCAAGGTAGACCTAAAACCCTTCTATCACAAACCACCAGAAACCCAGTCTACCCCAGCTAAGGCAAAAATGTGGGGCCACATTCCTAACCAGGAGGCCAAGATGCGGGATGCCTGGGGGTGAAAGAGTGGATTAACACACCGGGCTTCGGGGACGAAGCCCCTCATAAGGGGGGGAGAGTGTAACACCCCGTGTTACGACCCCTGAGATCAATTAAACCATTTAATCAATTACCCAAAAGAAAGAATTAAAACACAATAATTAATTAGGAAAGGCCCACCATAGTCCACGGGCCCTTATCCCTAAACCCAACCCTTAGTCCCAAAAGAAATAGAATTAGCAAGCTCATAATATTAGTTCCCAACTAAGACTCCCAAATATATAAATAGGGGACTTAAGAGGCACCTAGAAACCCCCCCCCCCCCCCCCCACAAGAATAACGTCCCACCTCCCCAAAGAGCTCCAAGAATCCCCCTAGAAGAAATCAAGAAAGCAAGAAAGCTTAAAGAAAGACCCTTTATAGCCAAGGAATTAATTAAGGCTAAGAGGTAACCCATGTCTCAACAAAACCTATTTTCGTAGCTGTGATTTCCCCCGTAGGATTTCCCCATATTATTGCGTATTGATGATTTGTGATGTTATTATTGATGACTGATGGGACAATTCCATGGGTGATCTTGATATCGGGAGATTCTTGATAATTATGGTGTTCTTAACGATTACGTGGAGTTCTTGATAATTATATGTTGTTCTCGATAATTATATGTTGTTCTTGATAATTATATGTTGCTCTTGATAATTGTATGGCGTTCTTGATACTTATGTGTTATTTGTACCGGATCTTGTAATTAGAAGACGAATCGTATTCTCGTTGGCATAAAAGTGATTACAACCCTAGGTTGTATCGTATGGAATTATTCTTGGAATATTGGGTGGGAGTTCGCATGATTGGGTGTTTATTATGTTTAGAAAAGCATGATAGGTTATGTGCCGATTGGTTCCTGATTTTGATCCGTTAATTGTCTATGTGCGTTATCAATTGCGTTTGAAAGTGTCCAAGCATGGTTTCGGGTTCCACAAAGGTTCCCGGGGCGTTTCTTGATGAAAAGAGTCAGTGGGGGGTAGGGGACCCGCCACCTACCCGCGGCCTCCTTGGGCAACGCCGGCAGCGGGCAGCCGGCGGGCGGGCAGCTGCCCGGTCTTGTTACCGCCGGCGGGCAGCCGGCGGGTGATCCCTCACCCACCGGCTACCCGCTGGTTTGCACCCCAATTGGGGATTTCAGCTTTCCCGTTTGATGTTTCCCCGACCCCCGAGGTGTCCTAACGGACTCCGTCTATCGTGCCTATATCTAGTTTGATGTTTCGGGTACCGTTCGTAGGTTGTATGAGTCTTATATATTGCAGGCTAGTTGAATTGTATCCCGTTGACCTAGGTGAAAGGAGTATGAACACCTTAGGACCATTCTTAGTATGTGAAGGATCACGCATAGGTTTGTTATACGTTTTGTCCCCCTTCCCAATGTGTTAATGTGGGTTGCATGTACTTGCTATGTGTTATGTGTGCATGTAACCCCGAGTTGGTTAAGATCAATCGGGCTATACGGGCAGTCGGGTGGGCTGAGAACCGTACCGGCTGTTAACCTGGCTGGTAGAGACCGGTCAGGTATACAAATATTATATAGGACTAAGTTCCACTATACGGGCAGTCGGATGGGCTGAGAACCATACCGGCTGTTAACCAGGCTGGTAGAGACCGGTCAGGTATATAAATATTATATAGGACAAAGGTCCACTATACGGGCAGTTGAATGGGCTGAGAACCATCCCAACTGTTAACCAGGCTGGTAAAGACCGGTCAGGTATATAAATATTATGTAGGACAAAGGTCCATCAGTCGGTTGCGATCGGCTCCTCCGTAATGTGAGACGGGGCAGGGTGCTGCGGGGCCGTGTCAGAGCTATATGCGCTGACCCTCATGTATGGGCATGCGATTGGTCTTGTGGCGCCAACAAAGTATGCTATGTGATGAGATATGGAGGAGTTGTGTTTACGAGTATATTGGGGGATGTGACTAAGGGATTTATGTTGGGGATTGTTTATGTTGGGTTATGATTATTAATTATGCTCAGCTTTATCTGTCTTGCCTGTTGTGGATTGTATACGCCTGTTATAACTGTTGCTTCTGTCTAGCCTTATCTGTCGAGTCATTCCCGGTTTTAAAAGCTAGAGTCTCGTAGGATATATCTTCATGCTTTTTTTTTTTTTTTTTTTTTTTTTATTTAAAGAAGTTTATTAATAAAAAGGAAGGCCAAGGCCAGTACAAGGTCCGGATGGACTTAGGCCCCACATGGCCTAAATCCTACTAATAAGCTAAGTAAGGAAAAGTAAAATAAGACAAGATACCATAAAGTGGCCCCCGGGGCTCTAACATGCATGCCCCAAGCCCTATGCTAGCTATCACTAACTAATCGCAGGCAGGAGTATGTCAAAACCAGTATGTAGACTGAGATGCTGCACCAAAAGTCACGTACAGCCCAACTGCATCTCCGCCCACCATGTAATCTGAAGCACAAGTAGCGAGGATAGATGCCTCGCGTGTCACAAACGTAGCCCCCCAGCCAGTTGCACTACAGCGACTACACACCATAATGCCGCCTAGCCGGGATGCACCACAATTCAAACACCTCCCGGAACGCTATCGACTGCCCTGTAGAACCAAGCATGCCAAACAATAGAAGTCCAGTAATGGCACGCAGTCCTGAGACAGAAATACAGGTATCAACACGGCACAAGGCAGCCAATAGCAGAACTCCCGATCAGCACCAGCACGAACCAGAACCAACCCTAACGGGATTAGCTACTATGGGCCAGCAGCAAGCCTGGACTACCGCCAACGGATTTGAAAACACCTACCCGGCCACCGTTCAGCCCGGGCTACGATGCAATTTTTTACCGCTTGCATCGGCGTTGAGACCTGGTCTTTTCCAAAGATGCCTGCAAAGGCGAAACCAAGGAGCCCAAGACCAGTTCATGCCTCCGAGGTCAAAGAAGCAGCACCTGAAAAAATAGAAACAAGATAGAACAAGCTAGCATCGTGTTCCCATGACCCAACTATCACATCTATCTCGGGTGAGTGTTTAAGTTTATACCAGGCTGACGCGAACAAAAGCAACCCCCCAAATAATAGCCCGTCCCCCCGGAGTCCAGAAGGAACTCAGCTACTATTGGCCAGCAGCAAGCCTGACCAGGTCAACGGATTTGATAATCCTACCCGGCACACCGTTCAGCCCGGACTAGGGTGCCCTGTTGTACCGCCAGCACCTTACGTTGAGACTCAGCACTGCGAAGCAGGGCTTCCCGGTCCCTAGAGAACCTCACACACTCACTGTTTTTTAACTCCCATCCACTCTTTCTTTTCCTCCCAACTCTCCTTTTTCTCACTCCAATTCTTTTCACTCTATTCTTTTCTTTCACTCATTCTTTCCACTCAATTCTTTTCTATCCCTCAGCCCTTTCTTTTCTTTTTTCCATCTCTTTTCCTTTTCTTTTTTCCTTTTTTCTTTTCTTTTTTCTTTTTTCTGTTTTTTCTTTTTTCCAAATTTCCAACTAATCAAACAAAGTACAAGTACAATCACGGGGGATCATCAATATCAAAAAACACGTAGGGCACATCATCACGTATCAGTAAAGCACGGACCCTACGTGGCAGATCATTGAGGCTCCGAAAGATGGCCTCCCCCGACTTATCCACCGCCCAGTTAGCTAGCGCTTGTGCAGGCATATTGGCCCTGGACGGGCACACAGAAGCAGTAACAACCCCACAGGAACACAGAAACCGGAGTCTGGTCACAACATCATCTAGAATCCACGGCGGACGAACAGAGATATCAACGTAGCTAGCCAACTCCGCCCAAGTGGACTCTATATCAATCAAAGTAGTTCCCCCGGCCAGGCACCATTCCAGGCAAGAGAAAAGGACCCGGAACATTCCCCGGGCGTGCCCCCCGTGGCCAGACCACGCAACCCCGTAGCAGAAGCCACCCTCCTGGTTGCGCACCATGGCCGCAGCCCCCCAGCCGCCGAAGACCGAGAAAGATTGATCTTTAACGCCCCGGCAACCGGGGGAGACCACCTGACCGTCCTAATAACACGCCTCGGCACATGTGCCTCCAAGTATGCCACAATAGTCCTCCAGTTAGAGGGCAGGATATGCTGCATGGGCCAACGCCTAAACAGGCATTCCGCCACCCCCTTTGCCACCCCATGCATCACCCGTGCAACGCTGGGTGTGTCTCGGCCGTACACGCACCCATTACGGTGCTTCCACAGCTCCCACAACACCAGATACGGCAACCTGCAAACAATAAAAGACAAAAGAGGGTTACGCACCCCTGCCCGACCCCATCCTGCAATCAAAGTCCTAAACTCCGGTGTCGCAAGTAGAGGCCGAGGGATGCCAAAACATATCTCCAAGCAGCTCTTGCTGTTTCCCCAGAATAAAAGATGTGATCAATAGACTCGGGGACCGGGGCTGGACAACACCGACACCTCGAGACGATCGCATGACCGAAACGGGCCAAGATGTCATCCGTGGGAAGCCGCCCTCGGAACACCCTCCAAGCCAGGAAGGACACCTTAAAAGGAAGGTGCTTGCGCCAACACTTAGCTAAGAGCGGGTCCGGTGCAGTGGGCAAAGCAGGCCTAAGAAAGGCCTTAGCAGAGGAATAAGAAAACATACCGTCGGACGCCACGGTCAAGAGTGGGATATCACGCGGGCCCTGCCCCAAGCGGGACAGGTCCGCCCCAATCCCAGCAAATGCCAAGTCATCGTGGTCTGTCAAATCAAGTTGGCCATCCCGCACATAGTCTAGAAGTAACTCCCGGGAGTAGGAAACCCCCCGGTGTGGATAAAGCCTGCCAAGTGGGCCCAGACCCGACCAGTTGTCCCACCAGAAATTAACCCGGCCTTGGAACAACCGCCAAGTGAGAACCCCCTCAACCTCATCACGTACCGCCAGCATCCTCTTCCAGGTGTGCGAATCTCTATTCTAAACCAACTTAGCAACCGGGTGAACCCGACTGCAATATTTCGCCCTCATAAAGTCCGACCATAAAGTATGATCTGTTCGGAAATTCCACCACAATTTAGCACTGGCCGCCCTCACCATCAAGTCTAAATCCATGAACCCCACCCCCCCCCCCCCCTTCCTTCTTAGGACGAGAGAGGGTTTTCCACGAACTCCAGTGGTACCGGGCGCCCCCTGACTGTTTCCAGAAAAAACTCGCATAACATCTCTCCAAATCCCGTATGACCTGCTTAGGCGGAGCGCATGCCGAAAATACGTGCAACGGTATGGCCTGCAAGACTGAAGAGATCAAGATTGCCTTCCCGCCCTTCGAGAGCAGCCGGCATTGCCAACTCAAGCATCTAGCCTTAACTTTATCAATCACCGAGGCAAAGTAGATACACTTTTTACGGCCTATATACACCGGGCAGCCCAAGTATGTAAAAGGAAACTGTTTATGCACACAGCCCGTTGCCCGGCAAATCTGCTCAATCTCGTGGGCCGGAGTACGAGGGTGCATGTAAAACGCACTTTTCTGAAAGCTCACCAACTGTCCCGAGATCTCCTCGTACTCCTTTAACGCCCCAATCACGACCTCTATAGCTCCCAACCTGGCCGTACTAAAAATAATAACATCGTCCGCATAGGCCAGGTGGCCGTATCTTCATGCTTCAAAATGGTTTTCGTATATCTATATATATCTCTATACATATTGTATTTCAACGCGTTGGAGTGGGTTACCAGCATCTCTCGCTGAACAGATATATTTGGCTTTCAGGCACAGACGAGTAGTTCACTGGAGCGCGCTAGAAGCTTGGACGTAACTTAGATAGTTTTTTCCCTTTCGGCCTGCGTGCCATGATTTAGTACTGATTCTATTTGAGGATATTAGTCAGTTAGCCTGTGCGCCTGAGTTCTCTAGCTTAGGTGTGGCATAGCACCCCATACTCTTGTACTATGTTTTGGGATTCAACGAGATTTCACCTTTATTTTATAAGTTTTAAATATCCTGAAAATATGGGGTGTTACAATTGAGGGGTCTCATGGTACGATCTCGAGCCAGCCACCCAAAGGTCCGATCAATCAAGCTATGGGACGTGGTTATCCACTGAGAGGAGGTTCACACAGAAATGGGAATCATGGACGAGGTGTAGCACATCAAGGACATACCAGAGGTGCTGGACCAAGGAGGATCATGGTCATGGGACAGACTCAGGCTGGAGGCTGCAATCTCGAGAAAGGTAACACTCTAACTTAGAATGAGTGTGTTGATTCTTGCATGAATGCTTAATTGGATGTGTATGCTTGAGAAAATTTTTTACAAGTTGTTGCAAGTTGTGGGAAGATGTGCTAGTTTAAAATTTTGGGAATTTAGAAGCTAATTAAGATTGTTTTAAGAGAAAAGCTTAGACTTGAATGTTATGAATTAGCAAACAAGAGATTAGAAGAATGGAGATAAGTGTAAGTAGGGATAAAATCGTTAAGAAACGATTAAAGTTTAGTTAAGAGAGTTATATATCGAAGTAGAAGTGAAAACGAGAAAAAAAAAAAAGAAATGACGAGAAAAGATTTGGATAAGAATTTAATTTAAGTTGATTTGAGACAAGCAGTTTCCGAGAGGAATTTGAAAGTCAAAGGATTGACTAAGAATCGGGTATTTTTAAAGTCGAGGACTACATCCAATTTTGACCCGATTTGAAGATTTGACAAAGTCGGAGGACTAGTTGCAATTGGAGCCAAACCGGGTCACACCCAATTGCCCGACCCAATGGTGGGTCTAGGCCATGGGCCGGAACGGACCCTGTTCCATTGCACGGGACGTGGTCACGGACCACGTAATGGCCCGTGACCTGAGGCCGTGTCAGCCTCGCTGACACCGGGCCTTGGCGCGGATCATCAAGAGGGCCGCTGCCAAGCCCCTTCACCCAACCCTGATCAGTTTTTCCCAAAAGCAAAGTGTTGAATTGATCTTCTTCTTCTTCCTTTTTCGCTGCTCACTGCCTCAACCACAACCAAAAACCTATCTCATTCAAATCTTCACCTTTCATCAAGAAAACTTCAAGAGTATCTTCCACAAACTATTCCAAGTGCAAGAAAATACTAGTTGGGCCATCCACTTCAATTTGAACAAGATCAAGACAACAAGTTTTGGACCAAAATGGTGAAGGGAAAACAACAAGTAGATGGAACCAGTCAAGAAGTACCTACCTACTCAATAATAGGAGGTAAAACTTATTTCCCGGAGTTCTTTTCTGAAGATTTTAATAGTATATTGGAGAATCGAGGTTTGTTGAGGAAATTTTTGAGAACCCAAGAAGAAATTTATCCCGATTTGGTGATTGAATTTTATGAGAATTTGTCCACAAAGCATAAGAAGGGTGTGACTATGATTACCTCTAACGTGAGAGGTACGAAAGTAGAATTGACACCACAAAAATTGTCAAATTGGTTTGACCTACCGTTGGATGGATTAGATATGTATGACCAGGATGATTGGGTTGCCCACGCAGGGTTGACACATCAGGAATATTTGAGATACATGACTGGGAGTAGGGAAGAATTCCCTAAAGAATACCGCCCTGAGAGACCCAAGTTGACTGGAGAGAAGAAGTTGTTGGTTTTGTTGATAGAGGAATGTTTGTTCCCTTGTAGGAACAACTCCATAGAGATTGGTAGTTAGACGTGTACCATTGCTTTTATGTTGAGATTTGGTCGTGCAATTAATTTTCCAGTTTTGATCCTTAAGCACATGGCTTACTTTAAAGTCAAGAACATGAAGAATCTGCCCTATGGCATGATGTTAAGTTGGGTTTTCAAGAAAATGAATTTGCCTGAGTTGGGAGAAAGGATACAAAGAACCACTAGGTCAGCTTTGAATGCCGCCAATCAGAGATATTATGAGCTGTACCAGATTGCTGACAACAAGTATCTGACCTTGGCTGACATTACTAAGAAGCCCTTGGACGAGAGAATTGCTCTTGTGGTTAGTTTGAATGTGCCAAAAAGAAAGTGGTCGAATGCTGGGATTGAAGCTGGGCACATAGCTAAGGCTAGTGGCGAAGGGATTGCAATGGGAGCCAATCCAGGAGTTTGAATGAGTCATGAGGGAGCACCAGTTGCAGCTACCCCGTCGGGAGCACCACAGGGTTATATGAGTGGGCCTCAAGGACCTACTTATGAGGACTTATACGCCATGATCAACGACCGTTTCGACAATCTGAGTGCCCAAGTGAATTATGGATTTGCGAACTTGGATCAACCAGCAGCGGTCATGGAAGAAAGAATGGGGATTGAGAATGTGCAAAGATGGACTCCCTATAGGTGGGATTCGAGTTACATGCGGCCAGGTGGTTCATCGGGAGGCTTTGATCAAAGTAACCAGTTAAGCTTTTTAGTTTAGTTAATAGAATAAAATATTAATAAACCAATTATGTAAGAACCCAAAATTTTATTTTATAAATCCAATTTTAAAAAATTCCAAAATAGCCATTTTCACTCCATTAAAAAATTTTGCGATCAATTGGTGTTTGAATAAATTATTTTTGTCACATTTTAAATTAATTCGGCACGAAACTTATTTTATTTCAAAATCCTAAATTTTCGAGTACTTCGCGTATCAGGTTTTAAATCGAGAAATCAATCTGAATGAAACCGAGAGAATTCAAAAAGACTTTAAACAAGGGTTCATCTAGATAACTTTTTGAGAAAATTCATTTTCAACCCTAAAGTATTTCAAATAGCATTTCTAGCCCTTGGTCCATGAAGCATGGTGGACCACTAGATATCCAAAACCTTTCCTGCCTCATCTTTTGCCCATAGAAATTACACTTTTGCCCTCCACTAATCATTGTTGATTCTCCTAGGGTTTAGTGCCCTATAAAATGGAATGTTATCAGATGTAGCCTCTTTGACTCTTTTCCTTGTCTTCCCCAAGCCAACAATTTCAAGAAAACACAGTAAGTTCATTTCCTCATTCTTCACTTAGCATTCTTTGAATTCCATCTTCCATCTCAGAGAACTTAGCTCATAAGCTTGTTGTTTTGGTTGGTTGTCTTGTCTAGGGGGTTAAGGAGGGTGTAGCTAGTCGGGAAGAAGGAGAAATCCCAACAAATAGGAGGAATCTACAAAGGTATAACCCCATGGACTCCCTCTTAAGTTTTGGCTCTGTGAATCCTTTGTTATTGAGTAGAAAAGAGTAGAAATTATGATATTTTGTTGTGTTTATGCTTGGAAGTGATCTAGTATTTTTCTTTGAGTTGTTGAGAATGTTTTGAACTTAGTTGCATTAAATTTGCAGATGAAAATGTCATTCGGTGCACACACAGTGTGCACCAGACCAGACCAGCGGCCCTAGCATGAGTTGCTTGTTGAGTTGTTGTGAAATTTACATGTTGAAGTATCTAACTTGTTAAGTCTTATCTATCGAAGCATGCCTATTGATATTATAGGCTGTAAGCATCTAGAAAGTTGGTGATAGATCTAAAGCTGTCTATGAGATGAGTTTATTTTATAAGAATGAAATCAAATGTTTTCAAAGAATACTCTATATTACTTTACAGGGTTGAGTGTGGTTATACTTAGCTTCGTGCTAACGGCTGTTTTCCTATTTGTCTATGTGTTGCTTGCAAAACCCCTTTCAGGTGGGCCCAACAGTGAGAAGTGATCGAGTTAGATTAGTCTCGTAGTTTGAGATGCCTAAACTCTTGTTTTGTTGATGATCTTTTTATTCATGTTTTAGACTTTTGAAGATTTGTAGACTTCGATGATGTAGACTTTTGGGGTGACCTTTTCTCCCTTATGTTTTTTTTCAGTATTTATTATGGATGTTAGATATTTATTTTGTTTCTAGTTCTACCCCTTAGCCAATGCAATCACCACGGAGTGGTGGTTGTGGCGGTGACATTCTCACTAGTTATCTTTTTAGCTTTTATTTCCGATGCTTAGCTCATGATAATTGTGGTTTAGAATTATGATTAAGAGTTAGAACAGTGGGGTGTTACAAAGTAGCCCGACAATCAGACAAGGCTAGCCCGAAACCGAGCGACCTGGCCCGATTGACATCCCTAGTATTAATGTAGTGTTGCACGAAGATTACAAATAGTTGTAATGATTAAACGTGTGAGCCAAAAATCCACCTCAAAATTACGAGAATAATTATTTGTTGCAACCCCTCTTCGTGTATCCTCGTTGACGTCCTCTCATGTTGGTGATGCCCCCCATTTGTAACACCCCGTGTTACGGCCTTCAATCCTGGACTAATCATTAACCAATCCCGTTAATAATGATTAAAAAGGGTTTGAAATTGGTTAGGATTCCCTTCAATTAATTAGTGTGGTCCACAATGGACCATGGACCCTTATCCTTAAACCAAATCCTTAATCCTATAAGGAATAGGATAAGTAGACCCTTACTATTCAGACCCTAGTTGGGACTCCTAAATCTATATATAGGGAGTTAGGAAGCATTTAGAAATCCTACCACAGTTAATTCTACCACACAAGATATTCCTAGAGAGAAACCTACAGAGGAATCCCCCTGCCACCAAACGTAGGAGAATCCACGGGAAGAAGACCTTAGAGAAGAACCATAATAGCCAAGGATATTGATTAGGGCTAAGAGGTAACCTATGTCTCGACAAAACCTATTTTCCTTGCTATATCTTATTCATTGGCTCCTTTGTTATACGGTTCTGTGCTTGAGTCTTGATAGAGCTTTGCCAAGGGTTTAAATTGTGTTTATGACATAATCTTGATGTTTATGTGTTAAACTTGATGCTTATGTGATAATCTTTACGTTCTTGATACTATGATAAATTATATGAATGATCTTGTATTTTGATAAGGTCTAGAGCCCTAGGGTTATAACGTGGATTTCGTGTTATGATGTTCTTGGTATATTTGGGTGGGATTTCGCATGATCGGGTGTTGAGTCTAGCCTAAAACTTGTGCTTAGGACTTCGCATATAGATTTCTTGATGTTCTTGTGATTTCGGATGTCCCTGGATCGTTATATGGTTTATGTTGAGTTTTGGCATGCTTAGGAATCATGTTAGGATGTATTTGGTGTGGTTCTTGGTTTAATTCCATTAATTGAATATGTGGTGTTGTCGTTATGTGTTTGAATGTGTTTGGACATGATTTCGGGTCCCACGAGAGATCCCAGAACCAAAAGTTACCTGTGTATCAGTGGGGGGTAGGTGGGGGGACTGACCACCCGCCACCTACCCGCTGCCCGTAAACACTGTTCCAGCGGGCAACCGGCGGGCGGTGGTCTGCCCGCCGGCCACCCGCTGGAATAGTACTCGACCGCCGGTGGGTGGCTGGCGGGTGGTCCCCTACCTGCAACCTACCCGCTAGAAACCTGGCGTGGTTCATGGTGTTTTTTCCCATTTGATGTTTCCCCGTATCCTGTTGTGTCCCGTTGTACCCCGTTTGTCGTGTATGAGTCTCGTTTGGTGTTTTAGGCATCGTTCTAGGATTTTATGTGTGATACGTGTCATTTTTGTTGTTTCTTGCTTGTTATGTGATTATGTGTTGATTGATTGGTGATGATGAGTATCGTGGTCATTGTGCAATGGCTAGTGTGACTGATGATGATGATGATGAGATTGTGATTGGTAGAAAATAAACTGTTGGCGGTTGGCACCACTTGTGCCGGGTCATTGTACAGGCCAAAGCGGTGACTGTGCTAAAGGCACACACCCACCTTCGACTAGCTTGCTTTAGGCATGGGTCAGGTTATAAGTGCTGCGGTGTCATGTTAGAGCTATATGCGCTAACCCCTTGATATTGGCACTAGAGGTGCGGATCATTGAATGGCACTGCGGCACCATCTTGATATGTTGGTGGTTGAAAGGTGGTTTGTTGGGGGGGGGGGGGGGGGCATGTAGTTGCCCGGAGGCATAAGGGGTGGGGATATAAGGGTGGCCTAGAGGGATAGGTTGGAACTGATATAAGGACGGAGGGGAGCTACAAGGTTGGAACTTGGTATAAGGTTGGAGGATGAATTGTGTGCTTTGTTGACTACTTGCTAATTGATTGTATTGAATGCCTTAGTTGCCTCTACTTGTTATTTGCATGTTTATCTGCCTGCTATGTCTTGCATTGCATGTTTAGGGTGTCTATTAGTTCTTATGATTATTCTATGATATTGAGTCTGTTAATATGCCTTGAGTCTTGATCTTGGATTTAAACTAGAGTCTCGTAAGTATATATGTTTTCCAGTTTCAAAATGAGTTTCTTATATCTACCTATATTGTACTTAACGCGTTGGAGTGGGTTACCAGCATTATTCGCTGACGATTGTTATACCGAATGATTTTCAGGTGATGAGCGTTAGCTTCGGAGCACGTTAGTCAGAGCCTTGCTTAATTTAGTCAGTCGTAGCTCAGTGGTTGGCCTGCGTGCCTTGGATTTGTGTTGAATATCGATTTGAGGATTTCTTATGCTTGGTTGGTTTAGCCTGTGCACCTAGGTTTTCAAACCTAGATGTGGCATAGCACCCCGACACTTACGGTTAACTGTAAGCCATGTTTGGGACTTAATCAATAGATTCGCCTTTATTTTATAAGTTTTAAATATCTTGAAATTTAGGGGTGTTACAACATGTGATAGAGAACCCTCCTTGACTCCTCGCCTAGAGGACATTCACCTACCTGGTGACATGGCCGACCTCATTTAGCACCTTGCTAGCACTAAGCAGCCCTAGTCGAGCACCACTCCGGAGGCTTAGATTAGTGTTCCTCTATGCTCCTAAATTTTCCCCATGTATTTTGAACTCCTTGGTATTCGCGAATGAAACTTCTAATTTCTGAGTTCACCTTACTTCCCGCCATGGACTAGCTTTTGTAATTTGATTTTTTTTCAATTGCAGTGGGTGTAGTTGCTTGGTCAAGGGTACCCCTTGGTCCAAGAACTCTTCCATCGCGTGGCGAGTGAGGTCAGACCTCGTGCCCCCTTAGGGTAGCCCTCCGACCCGAGTCATTCGACCCTGAGCCATTAAGCTCTTCCGTCGGGTGGCGAGCGACGTCAGACCTCGCGCCCCCTTAGGGTATCCCTCCAATAGGTTCTTACGTCGGGTGGCGCGATGTCGAACATCATGCCCCCTTTAGGGTAGCCCTCCGACCGAGTTATTCAACCTCGGGCCGATAAGATCTTCCGTCGGGAATAGAGCGAGGTCGGACTTCGCTCCGCCTTAGGGTAGTCGGAGAGGCTGGATGGGTACCCTTCACCCCCTTTCTACGAGTAGTGAAAATGAGTCCATGAAGAATTTTTACTGCTTTTATTAAAGTCAAGGGGACGTACCATCTTACAAGAATAGATTATTGGAAATACTTCAACAAATACTGCCTCTTGCCTGACCCCATAGGTAAGACCCCCACTATATCCACTCCCCCCAGCCCCACCCCCCCCCCCCCCCCGGCCACCTTGAGAAGGGGATCACCAATTTGATAGGGGTGTAACTCCTAGTCCTAGCAGGTCGACCCGGGTTGGTTTGGAATTGTTGGCATGTCTTTTAGCTCCTTACATAATCAGCAAACTCATTAGCCATGTTAGGCCAAAAGTATCCCTTTAGGATAGCTCTCTGGGCCATGGAGTAGGTCCCCTAGTGAGCCGAGCAGGTCCCCTTGTGTACCTCCTCAATGACTGATCTGGCCTCCTCAGGGTATAGTTCGTATAATAGGGTGCCGTTTTAGGACTTTTTGTAGAGTATGTCATCGAGGACCAGGTAGGTCCTCCTCTCTAGCTTGGCCTACACCTTATCAAGGGGCAAGCTGGCCGTCTTCCTATACCTAGGTACAAAGCGGGCGGGCTCTGGGTGCCCCGACCTGGCTACTAAGTGAACGGGTATCGGGTGCTATAGCCCGACCTCTTCCTCCTCTTCAGAAGGGTAAAATTTGCTCGGGATTAATTTTGACGTGGAAGAACACTTTATTGCAATAGAAATGGGTTGCTTTGCGGACCAAGTCGCATGAAATGAGCCCAAAATAGGTTCTTCCGTTAAGTAGTGAGCGGGATTGTCCCTCCTATACTACCGTTAGGTAATGCCATGGTTGGGGCCAGCGCACACGGCCGCGACCATGTGTCGATTACATTGCCTTGTGCTAGGCGAGGTTGGACTACGCAAATTCTACTAGGGAGAACATATGTTAATGTTTGGGGTGAAGCCCCACATCTACTATAACACCCCAGATTTTTAAAACATTTAAAAATTTATATATTTAGGAGTCCTAATTAGGAACAAATATTATAGGCTCGCTAATTCTATTCCTTTTGGAACTAAGGATTGGGTTTAGGGGTTGGGTTTATATATGAGAGCCCATGGACTATGGTGGGCCTTTTTCCCTAATTAATCATTATGATTTATTCTTTCTCTTGGGCTATTGATTAATTAATTAAATGGTTTTAGGGGCCGTAACACGGGGTGTTACATAGGGCGTCCCGGTGTTCCCGTCTGTTTCTTCTTGGGTGCCATCCTGGTGGTTAAAGGTTGATATTATTTTGTGTTTTCACCTTGATGTAATAAGTGGAGGAGAGTTTCTTTATATTAGGGAGGGATGAAGTGAGGGGAGGTGATGTGTAGGTTTCTCAATCTCACCGTGCGTCCTAAGATCCCTAAGACCTATGTTCCTAAGTACCTGGAGTTCAAGCCTAATGTCCTAAAGTCCGGTCTTAAGAGTCTTTTCCTAGGGTCAAACTTAGGCTCTGATACCAACTGTAACACCCCAGATTTTTAAAACATTTAAAAACTTATAATAAAGGTAGAATCTTATTAAATCCCAAGCTATAAATACAAGTGTTCGGGGTGCTATGCCACACCTGGGCTAGAGAACCCAAGTGCACAGGCTAACTAACTAATATCCTCAAAGCGTAAATACGTAAACGTGGCACGCAGGCCAAAAAGGGAAACTATCTACTTCTAAGTTCTAGCGCACTCCAGTGACTTAATCTTCTGTGCCTGAAAGCCAAATATATCTGTTCAGTGAGAGATGCTGGTAACCCACTCCAACTCGTTGAAATACAATACATAGAGAGATATATATAGATATATGAAAACCATTTTGAGCAGGAAGATATATCCTACGAACTCTAGTTTTAAAACCGGGAATGACTCGACAGATAAGGCCAGACACAAGCAACAGTTATAACGAGCATATGTAGTTCACAACAGATACGACAGATAAGGCAAGGCATAAACAATGATCATAACCCAACATGGACAATCCCCAACATAAATCCCATAGTCACATCCCCCAAGATACTCGTAATCACAACTCGGACCTGTCACAACACATAACACACTTTGTTGGCGCCACAGGACCAATTGCATGCCCATACATGAGGGTCAGCGCATATAGCTCTGACACGGCCTCGCAGCACCCTGCCCCGTATCGCAACACGGAGGGGTCGATCGCAACCGACCGATGAACCGCAGCTCATCATAGTGTTTGATCGCAACCAAACAGTGGACCGCAGCCCAAGAGAATGTCATCTGACCGCAGCCAGGAAAAGGACGAACCGCAGCTCGTATAGAAACGTTTGATCGCAACCAAACGGTGGACCGCAGCCCAAGAGTATCAATCTGACCGCAGCCAGCTTCTTAACCGTAGCTCAGGATAACCAATCCGATCGCAACCGAATTGGGGTAACACACACACATAACACATAGCGAGCACATGCAACCCACATTACACATTAGGAAGAGGGAGGAAACGTATAACAAAACCTATGCGTGATCCATCACATACTATGAATAGTCCTAAGGGATTCATACTTCTACCACCTAGGTCAACGGGATACCAATTCAACTAGCATGCAATATAATAGACTCATAAACCTACGAACGGTACCCGAAACATCAAACTAGACATAGGCACGATAAACGGAGTCCGTTGGGACACCACGGGGAACGGGGGAACATCAAACGGGGAAGCCGGGATCCCAAGGTGGGATAATTTCCAGCGGGTAGCCGGTGGGTGGGGGGCCACCCGCTGGACTTTACTGTTCCGGGCAGCGGGTCGCCGGCGGGCAGCTGCCCGCCCGCCGGCTACCCGCTGCCGGGCGGTGCTTCTCGGCCGTGGGTAGGTGGCGGGTCCCCTACCCCCCACCTACCCCCCGACTGACTCTTTTCACACAATAACGTCCTGGGAACCTTTGTGGAACCCGAAACCATGCTTAGACACTTTACAATGCAACTAATAATTAACACGTAGACAATTAACGGATCAAGTACGAGAAACGAACGGCATATAACCTATCATGCTTTTCTAATATAATCAACACCCAAACATGCGATTTCCCCACCCGATAATCCAAGAATAAGATCATACGATACAACCTAGGGTTCTAATCACTTTTATATCAACAAGTATACGGTTCGTCTTCTAATTGCAAGATTCGGTAAGAATAACACATAAACATCAAGAGCATCACACAATTATCAAGAACAACACATAATCATCAAGAACTCTATATAATCATCAAGAATTCCATAATCATCAAGAATCTCCCAATATCAAGATCATCAAGATCCCTCATGGGATCATCACATCAAACATCAATAATAATCATCATATCTCGCCAATACACAATAATATGGGGGAAACCCTAAGGGGGAATCATAGCTATGAAAATAGGTTTTGTTGAGACATGGGTTACCTCTTAGCCTTAATTAATTCCTTGGCTATGAAGGGTCTTTCTTTAAGCTTTCTTGCTTTCTTGATTTCTTCTACGGGGATTCTTGGAGCTCTTTCGGGGTGGTGGGGCGTTTATTCTTGTGGGGAGGTTCTAGGTGCCTCTTAAGTCCCCTGTTTATATATTTAGGAGTCCTAATTAGGAACTAATATTATAGGCTTGCTAATTCTATTCCTTTTGGAACTAAGGATTGGGTTTAGGGGTTGGGTTTATATATGAGGGCCCACGGGCTATGGTGGGCCTTTTTCCCTAATTAATCATTATAATTTATTCTTTCTCTTGGGCTATTGATTAATTAACTAATTGGTTTTAGGACTCGTAACATGGGGTGTTACACTCTCTCCCCCTTAACAGGAAGCTTCGTCCCCGAAGCTTGGCCCTTGGTGAAAGGTTTTCTTTTAGTTACCTGGTGTGAAGAGCTCGGGATACCGCTCTTTCATTGTGTCCTTAAGTTCCCATGTTGCTTCCTCGGTCCCGTGGTTGGTCCAGAGGACTTTCACCATTTCTATGGCTCGGTTCCGGGTGTTTCTTGTCTTGGTGTCCAGGATTCTTACGGGTTTCTCTTCGTATACTAGTGACTCGTCGAGGTCTACGACCTCGGGTTGGAGTACGTGGCTTGGGTCGTGTATGTATTTCTTTAGCTGAGATACGTGGAACACGTTGTCTACCCGTTCTAGTTCGATGGGTAAGGCGAGGCGGTAGGCCAAATCCCCGATTTTCTCTACGACTTCGTAAGGGCCGATGAATCGGGGGCTGAGTTTTCCTTTTCTTCCGAACATCATTACTCCTCGTGTGGGCGAGATCCTTAGCCAGACCTTGTCCCCGAGGTTGAATTCGGCTTGTTTCCGCTTTAGGTCGGCGTAAGACTTCTGGCGGTCTTGGGCGGCCTTCATCCTTTCCTGGATGTGTTTGACTTTAGCTATGGTGTCTTGGAGGTATTGGGGGCCCAGTGTTACCGGGTTGACCATATCTTCCCAACATAAGGGGGTTCTACATTTCTGACCATATAGTGCTTCGTAGGGTGCCATGCGAATGCTCGCGTGGTAGCTGTTGTTGTATGAGAACTCGATGAGGTCTAGGTGTTCTTCCCATGTCCCTTGGAAGTCAAGCGTGCAGGCTCTTAGCATGTCCTCGAGGGTTTGGATGGTTCTCTCGGTTTGGCCGTCTGTGGTGGGGTGAAAGGCTGTGCTTAGCTTTAGTTGCGTCCCCAACGGCGATTGTAGAGATTTCCAGAATTGAGAGAGGAACCTGGAATCTCTATCGGACACAATGTTTCGGGGGACTCCGTGGTATTTCACTACCCGGTTTATGTAGGCTTGGGCTAGTTGCGTCATTGTCCATGTTTCCTTCATGGCAATGAATAGTGCTGTTTTGGTCAGCCGATCCACTATGACCCAGATTTTGTCCTTGCCGGTTCTCGTTGGGGGTAACCCTCCGACGAAGTCCATGGATATGGAATCCCATTTTCCTTGTGGTATTTCAAGGGGTTGTACGAGCCCCTTGGGCTTGCATCGTTCCGCTTTTACTTTTTGGCAATTTAGGCACCTGGCCACGAAGTCTGCGATTTCCTTCTTCATGTTTGGCCACCAAAACGTCCTCCTTACGTCTTGGTATAACTTGTCACCTCCTGGGTGAATTGAGTACGGGGAGTTGTGCCCTTCCTCCAAGATCCGCTGTTTCAAGTGAGGGTGCGTTGAGGGTACACACCACCTTCCTTTGTAACGGAGACTGCCGTCCGGGCGTGCTTCGAAGGGGCTTTCCTTCCCTTGGGTTAGGTCGTGGCGAATCTTATCTAGTTCCGGGTCCTGATGTTGCCCTGCCTTGATTTCCTCGAAGAGGGCGGGTATGGCTTGCGTGTTGAGTAGGTAGGCATTGGGGCGGGTTTGTCTTTGCTCTATTATTTCTAAGTGTAGTTTTTGGAAGTCCCTGTACAGTTGGTCCAGTAGGACCCACGTGGTGTTGAGGGAATGGTTCGTCTTTCGGCTTAGGGCGTCCGCAACGACGTTGGCTTTTCCCTCGTGGTATTGGATGTCTAGGTCGTAGCCTTTTATGAGTTCTAGCCACCTTCGTTGTCTCATGTTTAGGTCCTTTTGGGTGAAGATGTACTTTAGGCTTTTATGGTCGGTGTAGATTTGGCATTGTACCCCATATAGGTAGTGCCTCCAGATTTTTAGTGCGAATATGATAGCAGCTAGCTCGAGGTCATGGGTGGGGTAATTCTCTTCGTGGGTTTTGAGTTGCCTGGATGCGTACGCTATTACCTTGCCTTTTTGCATCAGCACGCATCCCAACCCTTTCTTGGATGCGTCACTGTAGACCTCGAATCCCTCCGTTCCGGAGGGGATGGCTAGTACGGGTGCCGTGGTTAGCTTGTCCTTTAATTCTTGGAAGGCTGAGGTGCAGTCGCTGTCCCATCGGAAGGGGGTTTCCTTTTTCATGAGCTTAATGAGGGGTTGGGCTATTTTGGTGAAGTCGGGTACAAACCTCCTGTAATAACCTGCCAGGCCCAAGAAGCTTCGAACTTCCAAGAGTGAGCTCGGCGTGGTCCATTCTCTAACGGCGCGAATCTTAGCGGGGTCTACCGTGATCCCCTCCTTGGTTATCACGTGGCCCAAAAAGGCTGCGCTGTCTTGCCAGAATTCGCATTTGGAAAATTTAGCGTAAAGTTGGTTTTCTCTGAGGGTTTGCAGTGATATGCGAAGGTGTTTCTCATGTTCTTCTTTATTTCGGGAGTAGACTAGGATGTCGTCGATGAACACAATGACGAAGTCATCCAGGTGGGGTCGGAATACTCGATTCATGAGGTCCATGAATATGGCGGGCGCGTTAGTGAGGCCGAAGGGCATCACGGTAAACTCGTAGTGGCCGTAACGTGTCCGGAAAGCCGTTTTCTGGATGTCTGGTTTGGCCACTTGGATTTGATGATACCCGGATCTTAGGTCGATCTTTGAGAATACCCCTGCCCCTTTAAGTTGGTCGAATAAGTCATCTATTCGGGGAAGGGGGTACCTATTCTTCATTGTAACTTGGTTGAGTTCCCTGTAGTCGATGCACAGGCGCATGCTTCCATCCTTTTTCTTAACGAACAGTACCGGTGCTCCCCATGGGGAGGTGCTGGGTCGGATGTAACCCTTATCTAGCAGTTCTTGGAGTTGTGTTTTCAGTTCCTTCATTTCCTTTGGTGCTAGTCTGTAGGGTGGTTTAGAGATCGGGTCGGCGCCCGGTATGAGGTCTATGGTGAACTCGACCTCTCTGGCCGGGGGTGCCCCGGGAATTTCATCTGGGAAGACGTCGCTGAACTCGTTTACCACTGGGATGGCTCGTGGATCGAGTATTTTGGCGTTGAGGTCTTCGACTGAGCATAAGAAGGCCTCGTTTCCTTGGCCCAGATACTTCTTAATTTTCATCATGTTTACAAGTTTGATCTCCGGATCCTGGCGGGTACCGCGGTATGACACCCTCTTACCGTTTGGTCCTCGTAGGACCACTTTCTGCTCTCCGCACAGGATTTGCGCTTGGAATTTTCCTAGCCAGTCTATGCCCAAGATTACTTGCATCCCATCTAGTTGGAACTGGATTAGGTTGCTGGGAAATTCCACTCCTTGAATGGTGATCATTACATGCTCGTACATTCGATCACATCTTATGACCTCGCCCGAGGCCACCTTGACTTGGAGTCGGACCTTGGTGCTGGCGTTAAGGCCGAGCTGGGCAGCGAACTTGGTTGCTATAAATGAGTTGGTAGCCCCCGAGTCAAATAGTATGGTGGCTGGGGTGGCGTGCACTAGGAAAGTTCCGGAGACTATATTGCTATCTCCGATCCTGGCCTTGCTTAGGGCAAGGATCCTTCCCCGGGCAGTCGGTGTGATGGCCTGGTCTAGTGAGGTGGATTTGGGGTTCTTAGGTTCTTTGGTGGGAATTGGGTGACTTCTTTCGGGCTTCCTTTTATACCCCAGTTGCGTCCCTTGGGGCGGGTTCGTTACCTGTTGTAGTTGGCATGCCTTGGCGTAGGCTTCTCCGAGGCTCTTTGGTTCTTGGGCGGCCAAGGCCCTCTGGTGTTCGGGGTTAAGGCCTGCTAAGAATTTCATGACTTTGATCCCCTCGGTGGATACTAGTTCGGGGGTGAGGAAAGCCAGTTGGCATAATCGTTGGTAGTATTCTGAGACTGGGGCTGCCCCTTGTCTTAGATGGAGGAATTCCTCGCATGTGGCGGCTTTCAGGTGGTTGGGGTAGAACTGTAACACCCCGTGTTACGGCCCCTAAAATCATTTAATTAATTAATCAATAGCCCAAGAGAAAGAATAAATCATAATGATTAATTAGGGAAAAAGGCCCACCATAGTCCATGGGCCCTCATATATATATATACCCAACCCCTAAACCCAATCCTTAGTTCCGAAAGAAATAGAATTAGCAAACCTATAGTAGTAATTCCTAATTAGGACTCCTAAATATATAAATAAGGGACTTAGGAGACACCTAGAACCCCCCCGACACGCCTAGACGCCCCACCACCCCAGGAGAGCTCCAAGAATTCCCTTAGAAGAAATCAAGGAAGCAAGAAAGCTTAAAGAAAGATCCTTCATAGCCAAGGAATTAATTAAGGCTAAGAGGTAACCCATGTCTCAACAAAACCTATTTTCATAGCTATGATTTCCCCTTAGGGTTTCCCCCCATATTGTTGTAAATGGCGATTGATGATGATTATTATTGATGCCGATATAATGATTCCATGAGGAATCTTGATAATCTTGATATTGGGAGTTTCTTGATAATTATGATGTTCTTGATGATTAATTGTGGTTTTGATGATTATGTGTTGTTCTTGATAATTATGATGCTTTTGATGATTAATTGGTATCCTTGATGATTATGTGTTGTTCCTACCGAATCTTGCAATTAGAAGACGAATTGTATTCTTGTTGATATAAAAGTGATTAGAACCCTAGGTTGTATCGTATGATATTATTCTTGGATTGTCGGGTGGGGAGATCGCATGTTTAGGTGTTGATTATGCATGATAGGTTAGGTGCCGTTCGTTTCTCGTAATTGATCCGTTAATTGTCTACGTGTTGTCGTTAATTGCGTTGTAAAGTGTCTAAGCATGGTTTCGGGTTCCACAACGGTTCCCGGCGCGAAAATTGATGAAAAGAGTCAGTGGGGGGTAGGTGGGGGTAGGGGACCCGCCACCTACCCGTGGCAACTCCGGGCAGTTCCGGCAGCGGGCAGCCGGCGGGCGGGCACCCGCTGCCCGGAACAGTGATGGCCGGCGGGCAGCCGGCGGGTGGACCCCCACCCACCGGCTACCCGCTGGAATCTTCCCCCCCTCGGGACCCCGGCTTCCCCGTTTGATGTTTCCCCGATCCCCGTGGTGTCCCAACGGACCCCGTTTGTCGTGCCTATGTCTAGTTTGGTATTTCGGGTACCGTTCATAGGTTTATGAGTCGATTATATTGCATGCTAGTTGAATTGGTATCCCGTTGACCTAGGTGGAAGAAGTATGAACCCCTTAGGACTATTCTTAGTTGGTGATGGTTCACGCATAGGTTTATTTATACGTTTATTCCCCTTCCCAACGTGTAATGTGGGTTGTATGTGCTTGCTATGTGCTATGTGTGCGTGTTGCCCCAATTCGGTTGCGATCGGATTGGTTATTCCTGAGCTGCGGTTCAGAAGCCGGCTACAGTCAGATGGGAATTCCTGGCTGCAGTCGGATGACGATATCCTGGGCTGCGGTCCAGAAGCTGGTTGTAGTCAGATGGGAATTCCTGGCTGCAATCAGATGACATTTTCCCGAGCTGCGGTTCATAGGCTGGCTGTAATCAGATGGGAATTCCTGGCTACAGCCAGATTACACATTCTTATGAGCTGCGGTTCATCGGTCGGTTGCGATCGACCCCTCCATGTTGCGATACGGGGCAGGGTGCTGCGGGGCCGTGTCAGAGCTATATGCGCTGACCCTCATGTATGGGCATGCGATTGGTCCTGTGGCGCCAACAAAGTGTGTTATGTGTTGTGACTTGGACGAGTTGTGATTACGAGTGTCTTCGGGGATGTGACTAAGGGATTTATATTGGGGATTGCTCATGTTGGGTTATGATCATTGTTTATGCTCTGCCTTATCTGCCTTATCTGTTGTGAACTGCATATGCCCGTTATAACTGTTGCTTGTGTCTGACCTTATCTGTCGAGTCATTCCCGGTTTTAAAGCTAGAGTTCGTAGGATATATTCTCATGCTCAAAATGGTTTTCGTATATCTATATATATATTGCTATATGTATTGTATTTCAACGCGTTGGAGTGGGTTACCAGCATCTCTCGCTGAACAGATATATTTGGCTTTCAGACACAGAGGATTAGAACACTGGAGCGCGCTAGAACTGGAGTGTAGAAGTAGTATAGTTTCCCTTTCGGCCTGCGTGCCATGTTATGCATTTATATTTCGGAGGATAGTAGTTAGACAAGCCTGTGCACCTGGGTTCTCCAGCCCAGGTGTGGCATAGCACCCTGTACACTTATGTTACGCTTTGGGATTCAATGAGATGTTACCTTTATTATTAAGTTTTAAATGTCTTGAAAATCAGGGGTGTTACAGTTGGTATCAGAGCCTAAGCTTGACCCTTGGAAAAGACTCTTAAGACCGGACTTTAGGACGTTAGGCTTGGACTCTAAGTACCTAGGAACATAAGACTCAGGAATCTTAGGATGCGCGGTGAGATTGCGAAACCTACACATAACTTCCCTACACGTTGCCCTTCCCCATTCTAAAACCCTTCCCCACTTATCACTTCACCAGAAGTGCATCGAACTCTAACTTAACATTCTTATAAACACTGACCAGAAAGACGATAGCATGGCACCGAACAGAAGGCAATCAAGGACTCCGGAACCCACCACTGACGACCCCTTGACCCAAACTTGACAGCAACTAACACAAGTCGCACAGGCACTAAGTGATGCGGCCATTCGCAACGTCAGGCCCCCACCACCTCCGACGAGCGCAAGCTCAGACATCGCCCGACAAGTCTCAAACCACCGGCCTCCTACGTTCTCCGGAGAAGAAGACCCCGCTGTCCTAGAGGAGTGGATCCGGACTCTCGATAAGATTCTAGTGGTAGTAGAATGTCCGGAGGAACGCCGCGTGGAAATAGCCTCGTTCTACTTCGGACACGAGGCCGATCTCTGGTGAATCCACGAGGGACCCACCCACCGACAAGAGCCGGGGTTCAACTGGGAAAGCCTCAAAGCACGGCTGCGCGAACGGTTCTACCCAACTCACGTAAGAGCATCCATGTATGAAGAGTTCCTCCATCTAAAGCAAGGAACGACCACCATCGTAGAGTACCATAAACGATTCCTCGAGCTGGCACGCTTCGCGCCCGAACTCGTCCCCACCGAGGCAATCAAGGTAGAAAGGTTCGTATCGGGCCTCAACTTCGAAGCCCGGAAAGCACTGGTGGTGAGTAGGCCCCGGACCCTCAACGAGGCTTACGGCAGTGCCGCAAATCTCTACCAAATCCAACTACTTCAACGCGGGGTTCAAGAACAAATGCGAAGAAGGAATCCCGGAGGTGGGGCACCGCCAGTGAAAAGAACAAGAAACGACGTCGGCACGAGGACAAACAACCCGACCAACCCGAGGCCGCCCCTGGGAAACAACGAAGCAAACCCAGGGAACTTTCCTTGCCCGAGATGCAACAAAAGCCACCGCGGCAAGGACTGCGCAGGCAACCCCTGGAAGTGCTTCAACTGCGGGGAGGAAGGACACAAGGCCTTCCATTGCACTCAGCCCCAAAGGCCACGTCCCACCACCACGGGTCACCAAGGGGGCTACGGCGCTCCCGGAAAGATATTCGTCATGAGCCAAACGCAAGCCGACCTCGGAAACGAAAAAGACCTCGAAGGGGAAGACCCAAACCCCGAAGACAAGGACCATACAGACCCCGCTGAAGAAAATCCCGAAAGCGAATTCTGCTTAGGATAAGACATCACCCCCTTGTAGCCGTTCCCTGTGTCATGTCGACCACTTACTTAGTTTAATACTTCGGAAGCATTATGCCTACTTAACTTAGCTACTTAGAAAGTATTATGAATAAAGATTCATTTACGTTCAAAGTTTCAATTCCGCTACGAAAGTAAAACACAAGTTATGCCATCCACCCAACCCCTCCTCACTAAAAGACGAAACAAGGAAAAGGACAAAAATCACCTCATTAAGGAATGCCTAATGTTACCATTAAGAATGGAACCTTGGACCTCTCATCTATAAGTTAAAGCTTTAACCACTAAGCCATGAATGTTTCTTGAAACCACAAGGGAACACCCTCTTAATAAACCCCTCCAAAACCCTTAAACCCACAAAATCCCCAAATCAAAAACCCTCCTTCCTTCCTCCCCTTCTCCCCCAATCCCACACCTTCCCTTCTTCCCCTCTCACTCACCCCGCCGTCACACCCAAGAAGAACAGCGAACCACCCAACGCCACCACCAACAGTCCGCCGCCGCCCGCCAGCCCCGTACCACCGCATCGCACGCCGCCGCTGCCGGCCGGAGGAGTCCCGACGCCAACACCGCCCGTCGCCTACCCGGACGCCGCCCACTGCCGCACACCACCTACGCCGCCCCCATGCTGTCTCAACTCCCAACCAGTCGCCACCTAAACCCCCGCCCCGCCGTCGCCGCCCTCGAGAGGAGCACCTCGCCGGAAAAAGGCACTCGCCGGAAACCTCGCCGGAAAAGTATCTCCTATCACGATGCCAAAGAAACCCCTCGGAATCCGCACCCCAGAGTGGAGCAATGCCGATTACACCGTAATCGGAGGTAAAGCACTTGAACCCGACCAATTCTCTCCGGAATTGGTTGATATGCTTAGACACCAAGGACTTTTAGATACGTATCTCACCATCAAAGGGGATACGTACCCCGAATTGGTAAAGGAATTCTATCAACACCTTGTAGCCACCAAACGGGGTGACAAGGTAGAAATCACCACCAAAGTCCGCGGCAAAGAAATTGTGCTTTCCGAAGGCCGTTTGGCCAAGCTCTTGAAATTGACCACCACGGGTGTGTCCGACTATGACCGGAAGGGGTGGATTGACACCCAAACTACGGGATACAAGGACTATCTCGGGTACTTACTCGGGAAGGAGGATGGATTCACCTGGGCCACCCGACCACACCGGAAATGGCTATCGGCGGAGCAAAAGATATTGGTTATGATTGTAACCGATAGCCTCTTGCCCACCAATAATAAGAGCAAGGATGTGGGAAGCTTGGAGTGTGCCTTTGCGTACCTCCTAAAACACAAAATCAAGTTCAACTTGCCGGCCCTCATGCTCAAGCACATGGAATTCTGTAAAACGAACAACCGGCTTAACCTACCCTACGGGATGATCCTAAGTTGGATCATGGAGAAAAAGGGGGTGGATCTAAGCCACACCGAGGTCAAGGCCCCCAATGGTATGGTTTTCAATGCCCAAAACCTTCGCCGCAACGACATCTACTACACCGAGGGAGGACATTACCTCACCCTCGAGGAGATTTGCCAAAAGCCCGAGGAAGAACGAAGGGAATTGGTTGACCGGTTGGACATCTCCAACAAGAAGCTCAAGCGAGCCATGCAGGACTGTGGGGGCCCGGAGGGAAATGAGGAACAGGAGGAGGATGACGGGCCCGACCCAACAGTCCAACCACGATCCGGAAGGGACCCGAGGGATCAAAACGAGAGCTCAGTCAATGAGCGCATTCTCGCACAGCTCAACCGGCAAAACCAAATCATGGTAGATGGGTTCTCATCCTTGATTCGCACCACACGCGCGCTCGATCAGAGGGTGGCAGCAATCGAGGCCGCCTTGGGCACTCGTGGGGCGTCCAGTTCCAGCGCAGGAAACCGAGGTACACCCATAACTTCTCTACCACAACACCATCAAAAGTTCAGCCCACCCCAAGCCAAGACCAACGTAAGGCCGCAACCCTAATCAGGAGGCCGAGCTACGAGGTGTCTAGGGGTGAAAGGATGGACTATAACACCGGGCTTCGGGGACGAAGCCCCTTGTAAGGGGGGGAGAGTGTAACACCCCGTGTTACGGCCCCTAAAACCATTTAATTAATTAATCAATAGCCCAAGAGAAAGAATAAATCATAATGATTAATTAGGGAAAAAGGCCCACCATAGTCCATGGGCCCTCATATACATATATACCCAACCCCTAAACCCAATCCTTAGTTCCGAAAGAAATAGAATTAGCAAACCTATAGTAGTAATTCCTAATTAGGACTCCTAAATATATAAATAAGGGACTTAGGAGACACCTAGAACCCCCCCACCCCCCCCCCCCTGACACGCCTAGACGCCCCACCACCCCAGGAGAGCTCCAAGAATTCCCTTAGAAGAAATCAAGGAAGCAAGAAAGCTTAAAGAAAGATCCTTCATAGCCAAGGAATTAATTAAGGCTAAGAGGTAACCCATGTCTCAACAAAACCTATTTTCATAGCTATGATTTCCCCTTAGGGTTTCCCCTCATAATGTTGTAAATGGCGATTGATGATGATTATTATTGATGTCGATATAATGATTCCATGAGGAATCTTGATAATCTTGATATTGGGAGTTTCTTGATAATTATGATGTTCTTGATGATTAATTGGGGTTTTGATGATTATGTGTTGTTCTTGATAATTATGATGCTTTTGATGATTAATTGGTATCCTTGATGATTATGTGTTGTTCCTACCATATCTTGCAATTAGAAGACGAATTGTATTCTTGTTGATATAAAAGTGATTAGAACCCTAGGTTGTATCGTATGATATTATTCTATGATTGTCGGGTGGGGAGATCGCATGTTTGGGTGTTGATTATGCATGATAGGTTAGGTGCCGTTCGTTTCTCGTAATTGATCTGTTAATTGTCTACGTGTTGTCGTTAATTGCGTTGTAAAGTGTCTAAGCATGGTTTTGGGTTCCACAACGGTTCCCGGGGCGAAAAGTGATGAAAAGAGTCAGTGGGGGGTAGGTGGGGGTAGGGGACCCGCCACCTACCCGTGGCAACTCCGGGCAGTTCCGGCAGCGGGCAGCTGCCCGCCGGGCACCCGCTGCCCGGAACAGTGATGGCCGGCGGGCAGCCGGCGGGTGGACCCCCACCCACCGGCTACCCGCTGGAATCTTCCCCCCCTCGGGACCCCGGCTTCCCCGTTTGATGTTTCCCCGATCCCCGTGGTGTCCCAACGGACCCCGTTTGTCGTGCCTATGTCTAGTTTGGTATTTCGGGTACCGTTCATAGGTTTATGAGTCGATTATATTGCATGCTAGTTGAATTGGTATCCCGTTGACCTAGGTGGAAGAAGTATGAACCCCTTAGGACTATTCTTAGTTGGTGATGGTTCACGCATAGGTTTATTTATACGTTTATTCCCCTTCCCAACGTGTAATGTGGGTTGTATGTGCTTGCTATGTGCTATGTGTGCGTGTTGCCCCAATTTGGTTGCGATCGGATTGGTTATTCCTGAGCTGCGATTCAGAAGCCGGCTACAGTCAGATGGGAATTCCTGGCTGCAGTCGGATGACGATATCCTGGGCTGCGGTCCAGAAGCTGGTTGTAGTCAGATGGGAATTCCTGGCTGCAATCAGATGACATTTTCCCAAGCTGCGGTTCGGAAGCTGGCTGTAATCAGATGGGAATTCCTGGCTACAGCCAGATTACACATTCTTATGAGCTGCGGTTCATCGGTCGGTTGCGATCGACCCCTCCATGTTGCGATACGGGGCAGGGTGCTGCGGGGCCATGTCAGAGCTATATGCGCTGACCCTCATGTATGGGCATGCGATTGGTCCTGTGGCGCCAACAAAGTGTGTTATGTGTTGTGACTTGGACGAGTTGTGATTACGAGTGTCTTGGGGGATGTGACTAAGGGATTTATATTGGGGATTGCTCATGTTGGGTTATGATCATTGTTTATGCTCTGCCTTATCTGCCTTATCTGTTGTGAACTGCATATGCCCGTTATAACTATTGCTTGTGTCTGACCTTATCTGTCGAGTCATTCCCGGTTTTAAAGCTAGAGTTCGTAGGATATATTGTCATGCTCAAAATGGTTTTCGTATATCTATATATATATATATATTGCTATATGTATTGTATTTCAACGCGTTGGAGTGGGTTACCATCATCTCTCGCTGAACAGATATATTTGGCTTTCAGGCACAGAGGATTAGAACACTGGAGCGCGCTAGAACTGGAGCGTAGAAGTAGTATAGTTTCCCTTTCGGCCTGCGTGCCATGTTATGCATTTATATTTCGGAGGATAGTAGTTAGACAAGCCTGTGCACCTAGGTTCTCCAGCCGAGGTGTGGCATAGCACCCCGTACACTTATGTTACGCTTTGGGATTCAATGAGATGTTACCTTTATTATTAAGTTTTAAATGTCTTGAAAATCAGGGGTGTTACAAGAACTGTTCTCGTAACCGTGTTTTTAGGCCTTCCCAGTTGAATCTGGGGTCTTGTTCGTACGTAGGTCCCTCATGTGCCCACCAGATGTCGGCCTCGTGTTTGAAGTAGAAGGAGGCTATCCCGACTTGGTGGTGTTTGGGGCATTGGGTTGCCCTGAATACCCTGTCAAAGGTCTCAATCCATTCTTCGAGGGTCGTGGGGTCTTCGTCTCCCGAGAAGGTGGGTGGTTGGTGTGCCGAGACTTGGTGGTGGATCTCGTTTGTTGGTAGCAGTTGGGGAATGACAGTACTTAGTGCCTGGGTGATTTGGGCCAGGCGTTGTAGATTCTGGGTCAGGAATTCCTGAGTAGGGTGTAACACCCCAGATTTTCAAGACATTTTAAGCTTATATAATAAAGGTAATATCTCATTACATCCCAAAGTATATCATAAGTGTACGGGGTGCTATGCCACACCTGGGCTAGAGAACCTAGGTGCACAGGCTGTCTAACTAATACCCATTGCAACACAATGCATAATATGGCACGCAGGCCGAAAGGGAAACTACTCTACTTCTACGCTCCAGTTCTAGCGCGCTCCAGTGCTCTAGTCCTCTGTGCCTGAAAGCCAAATATATCTGTTCAGCGAGAGATGCTGGTAACCCACTCCAACGCGTTGAAATACAATACATATAGAGATATATATAGATATACGAAAACCATTTTGAGCATGAAGATATATCCTACGAACACTAGCTTTAAAACCGGGAATGACTCGACAGATAAGGCCAGACACAAGCACAGTTATAACGAGCATATGCAGTTTACAACAGATAAGGCAGATAAGGCAAAGCATAAACAATGATCATAACCCAACATGAACAATCCCCAATATAGATCCCATAGTCACATCCCCCAAGACACTCGTAATCACAACTTGTCCTGGTCACAACACATAACACACTTTGTTGGCGCCACAGGACCAATCGCATGCCCATACATGAGGGTCAGCGCATATAGCTCTGACACGGCCCCGCAGCACCCTGCCCCGTATCGCAACACGGAGGGGTCGATCGCAACCGACCGATGAACCGCAGCTCATCATAGTGTTTGATCGCAACCAAACAGTGGACCGCAGCCCAAGAGAATGTCATCTGACCGCAGCCAGGAAAAGGACGAACCGCAGCTCGTATAGAAACGTTTGATCGCAACCAAACGGTGGACCGCAGCCCAAGAGTGTCAATCTGACCGCAGCCAACTTCTGAACCGCAGCTCAGGATAACTAATCCGATCGCAACCGAATTGGGGTAACACACACATAACACATAGCAAGCACATGCAACCCACATTACACATTAGGAAGGGGGAGAAAACGCATAACAAAACCTATGCGTGATCCATCACTTACTAAGAATAGTCCTAAGCGGTTCATACTTCTTCGACCTAGGTCAACGGGATACCAATTCAACTAGCATGCAATATAATAGACTCATAAACCTACGAACGGTACCCGAAACATCACACTAGACATAGGCACGATAAACGGAGTCCGTTGGGACACCACGGGGAACGGGGAACATCAAACGGGGAAGCCGGGATCCCAAGTTGGGGGAATTTCCAGCGGGTAGCCGGTGGTGGGTGGGGGGCCACCCGCCGGCTGCCCGCTGGTTTTACTGTTCCGGGCAGCGGGTCGCCGGCGGGCAGCTGCCCGCCCGCCGGCCACCCGCTGCCAGGCGGTGATTCTCGGCCGTGGGTAGGTGGCGGGTCCCCTACCCCCCACTGACTCTTTTTCATCAATTGCGCCCCGGGAACCGTTGTGGAACCCGAAACCATGCTTAGACACTTTGCAACGCAATTAACGATTAACACGTAGACAATTAACGGATCAAATACGAGAAACGTACGGCACATAACCTATCATGCTTTTCTAAACATAATCGACACCCCAAACATGCGATTTCCCCACCCGATACACCAAGAATAATATCATATGATACAACCTAGGGTTCTAATCACTTTTATAACATCAAGAATACGATTCGTCTTCTAATTACAAGATTCGGTACAAATAACACATAAGCATCAAGAATGCCAAACAATTATCAAGAACGACATATAAACATCAAGAACTCCGCATAATCATCAAGAACATCATTATTATCAAGAACCTACCAATATCAAGATCACCCATGGAATTATCCCATCAATCATCAATAATAATATCACAATTCATCAATATACAATAATATGGGGAAATCCTACGGGGGAAATCATAGCTATGAAAATAGGTTTTGTTGAGACATGGGTTACCTCTTAGCCTTAATTAATTCCTTGGCTATGAAGGGTCTTTCTCTAAGCTTCCTTGCTTTCTTGATTTCTCCTAAGGGGATTCTTGGAGCTCTTTTGGTGGTGGGGCGTTTTTCTTGTGGGAAGTTCTACGTGCCTCCTAAGTCCCCTATTTATATATTTAGGAGTCCTAATTAGGAACTAATATTATAGGCTCGCTAATTCTATTCCTTTTGGAACTAAGGATTGGGTTTAGGGGTTGGGTTTATATATGAGGGCCCATGGACTATGGTGGGCCTTTTTCCCTAATTAATCATTATGATTTATTCTTTCTCTTGGGCTATTGATTAATTAACTAAATGGTTTTAGGGGCCGTAACACGGGGTGTTACACTCTCCCCCCCTTACAAGGGGCTTCGTCCCCGAAGCCCGGTGTTATAGTCCATCCTTTCACCCCTAGACACCTCGTAGCTCGGCCTCCTGATTAGGGTTGCGGCCTTACGTTTGTCTTGGCTTGGGGTAGGCTGAACTTTTGATGGTGTTGTGATAGAGAATTTTTCGGTTGTACCTCGGTTTCCTGCGCTGGAACTGGATGCACCGCGAGTGCCCAAGGCGGCCTCGATCGCTGCTACACTTTGATCGAGTACGCGTGTGGTGCGAATCAAGGATGAGAACCCTTCTTCCATGATTTGATTCTGCCGGTCGAGCTGAGCGAGTATGCGTTCGTTGACCGAACCCTCGTTTTGTCCCCTCGGGTTCCCTCCTGGCTGTGGGTGCACTGACGGGTTAGGCCCGTCTTCCTCTTCTTGTCCCTCATTTCCCTCCGTACCTCCGCAATCTTGCATGGCTCGCTTGAGCTTTTTGTTGGAGATGTCCAATCGATCAACCAATTCCCTACGTTCCTCCTCGGGTTTTTGGCAAATTTCTTCGAGGGTAAGATAGTGTCCTCCCTCGGTGAGTAGATGTCGTTGCGGCGGAGGTTTTGGGCATTGAAAACCATGCCGTTGGCGGTTTTGACCTCGGTGTGG
The DNA here is from genome assembly GCF_001879475.1 of Ipomoea nil. Classification (NCBI taxonomy): domain Eukaryota; kingdom Viridiplantae; phylum Streptophyta; class Magnoliopsida; order Solanales; family Convolvulaceae; genus Ipomoea; species Ipomoea nil. The sequence goes on along the minus strand of NW_017616704.1, from coordinate 3,261,301 downwards.
CTTAGGTCCACCCCCTTTTTCTCCATGATCCAACTTAGGATCATCCCGTAGGGTAGGCTAAGCCGGTTGTTTGTTTTGCAGAACTCTATGTGTTTTAGCATGAGTGCCGGCAGGTTGAACTTGATTTTATGTTTTAGGAGATACGCAAAGGTGCACTCCAAGCTCCCCACATCCTTGCTCTTGTTATTGGTGGGCAAGAGGCTATCGGTTACAATCATAACCAATATCTTTTGCTCTGCCGATAGCCACTTTCGGTTTGGTCGAGTGGCCGAGGTGAACCCGTCCTCTTTCCCGAGTAAGTACCCAAGATAGTCCTTGTATCCCGTGGTTTGGGTATCAATCCACCCCTTTCGGTCATAGTCAGACACACCCGTGGTGGTCAATTTCAAGAGCTTGGCCAACCGGCCCTCGGAAAGCACAATTTCCTTGCCACGGACCTTGGTGGTAATTTCTACTTTGTCACCTCGTTTGGTGGCTACAAGGTGTTGGTAGAATTCTTTTACCAAGTCGGGGTATGTGTCCCCTTTGATGGCAAGGTAAGTGTCTAAGAGCCCTTGATGTCTAAGCATGTCAACCAATTCCGGAGAGAATTGGTCGGGTTCGAGTGCTTTACCTCCGATTACGGTGTAATCGGCATTGCTCCACTCCGGGGTGCAGATTCCGAGAGGTTTCTTTGGCATGGTGATGATCGTTTGTTGGTGACGTCTCCCGGCGACTCCTTTTTCTGGCACGGCGGCGACGGCGATTTTCCAGCGGGTTTCCGGCGGCCTCTTTTCCGGCGGTGGTTCGAGCTGCTACAAGGTGGCGATGGTGGGGCGGAGCTCGGCAATTTTCCGGCGGGGCGGTGGAGGCCTACGGTCGCGTGGGCGATGGTGGCAGCGGGCGAGGCTTGGGTGGATGGCGGGTGGCGTCGCTGGCGGGTAGGGAGGCAGCGGGTCGCCGCTGGGTGTTCTCCGGGCGGTGGGCGAGGTCGGCTGGGACGGCGGTGCGGCGGTGGTGCCTGGTCGTCGGTTCTGCTGGGGTGGGGCGGCGAGGTGTGTGAGGTGGGGAAGGGAAAGAGTGGGGAAGAAGAAGAGGAGGAAGAAGAAGAAGGGTTTTTGATTTGGGGGTTTTGTGGGTTTTAGGGACTTGGAGGGATTTAACAAGGGGTCATCCCCCTTAAGGTTTCAAGAAATACTCATGGCTTAGTGGTTGGGACTTGGACTTGCAAATGTGAGGTCTAGTGTTCAATTCCTAATGGTGACATTAGGCATTTCTTGGTGGTGTGGTCCTCTTTTGTCTTTTTCCTTATTTTGTCCTTTAGTGGGGGAAGGGTTGGGTTGATGATATCACTTGTGCTTTATTTTCGTAGTGGAAATTGAAGTTTGACCAAAGATCCTTATTCATAATACTTCCGAAGTAGCTAAGCTAAATAGACATAATGTTTTCGAAGTATTTAAGCTAAATAGGTGGTCCATACGATACAAGGGGTGTGATGGTTTATCCTAGACAGAATTCGTTTTCTGGGTTTTCTTCGGTGGGATCCGTATGGTCCTCGTCTTCCGGGGTTGGGTTTTCCCCTTCTAGGTCTTCTTCGTTTCCGAGGTTGGCTTGAGTGTGGCTCATAACGAATACCTTTCCGGGAGCGCCGTAACTTCCTTGATGACCGGTGCCCCCGTGTTGGCCCATGGTGGCGGGGCGCGGTCTTTGGGGTCGAGTGCACTGGAAGGCCTTGTGCCCCTCCTCTCCGCAGTTGAAGCATCGCCAGGGGTTGCCTGCGCAATCCTTGCCCCTATGGCTTTTGTTGCATCTCGGACAAGGGAAGCTTCTTGGATTAGCTTCGTTGTTTCCCAGGGTCGGTCTTTGGTTGGTCGGGTTGTTCGTCCTTGTGCCGGTGTCGTTTCTCGTTCTTTTCACTGGCGGTGTCCCACTTCCGGTGTTTCTTCTTCGTATTTGTTCCTGAACTCCGCGTTGGAGTAGTTGGATCCGATAGAGATTCGCGGCACTGGAGTAAGCCTCATTGAGGGTTCGAGGTCTGCTTACCACTAGCGCCTTTCGAGCTTCGAAGTTGAGGCCCGACACGAATCTCTCTATCTTGATTACCTCGGTGGGGACTAGCTCTGGCGCGAAGCGTGCCAGCTCGAGGAATCGTTTATGGTACTCTACGACGGTGGCCGTTCCTTGTTTTAGATGAAGGAACTCTTCGTACATGGATGCCTTCACATGGGTTGGATAGAATCTCTCTCGTAGTCGTGTCTTGAGGTCCCCCCAATTGAACCCCGGTTCTTGTTGATAGGTGGGTCCCTCGTGGATCCACCAGAGGTCGGCCTCGTGCCCGAAGTAGAACGAGGCTATCTCTACGCGGCGTTCCTCTGGGCATTCCACTACTCCAAAAATCTTATCAAGCGTCCGGATACATTCTTCTAGGACCGCGGGATCCTCTTCTCCCGAAAACGTGGGTGGTCGGTGATTTGAGACTTGTCGGGCGACGTCCGAGTTTGCGTTTGATGGAGGCGGTGGGGGCCTGTTGTTGCGAAGGGCCGCGTCACTTAGTGCCTGTGCGACCTGTGTTAGTTGCTGTAGAGTTTGGGTCAAGGGGTCATTAGTGGCGGGTTCCGGAGTCCTTGATTGCCTTCTGTTCGGTGCCATGCTATCGTCTTTCTGGTCAGTGTTTATAAGAGTGTTAAGTTAGAGTTCGATGCACTTCTGGTGAAGTGATAAGTGGGGAAGGGTTTTAGAATGGGGAAGGGCAACGTGTCGGGAAGTTATGTGTAGGTTTCACAATCTCACCGCGCGTCCTAAGATTCCTGAGTCCTATGTTCCTAGGTACTTAGAGTTCAAGCCTAACGTCCTAAAGTCCGGTCTTAAGAGTCTTTTCCTAGGGTCAAACTTAGGCTCTGATACCAACTGTAACACCCCAGATTTTCAAGACATTTTAAGCTTATATAATAAAGGTAATATCTCATTACATCCCAAAGTATATCATAAGTGTACGGGGTGCTATGCCACACCTGGGCTAGAGAACCCAGGTGCACAGGCTGTCTAACTAATACCCATTGAAACACAATGCATAATATGGCACGCAGGCCGAAAGGGAAACTACTCTACTTCTACGCTCCAGTTCTAGCGCGCTCCAGTGCTCTAGTCCTCTGTGCCTGAAAGCCAAATATATCTGTTCAGCGAGAGATGCTGGTAACCCACTCCAACGCGTTGAAATACAATACATATAGAGATATATATAGATATACGAAAACCATTTTGAGCATGAAGATATATCCTACGAACACTAGCTTTAAAACCGGGAATGACTCGACAGATAAGGCCAGACACAAGCACAGTTATAACGAGCATATGCAGTTTACAACGGATAAGGCAGATAAGGCAAAGCATAAACAATGATCATAACCCAACATGAACAATCCCCAATATAGATCCCATAGTCACATCCCCCAAGACACTCGTAATCACAACTTGTCCTGGTCACAACACATAACACACTTTGTTGGCGCCACAGGACCAATCGCATGCCCATACATGAGGGTCAGCGCATATAGCTCTGACACGGCCCCGCAGCACCCTGCCCCGTATCGCAACACGGAGGGGTCGATCGCAACCGACCGATGAACCGCAGCTCATCATAGTGTTTGATCGCAACCAAACAGTGGACCGCAGCCCAAGAGAATGTCATCTGACCGCAGCCAGGAAAAAGGACGAACCGCAGCTCGTATAGAAACGTTTGATCGCAACCAAACGGTGGACCGCAGCCCAAGAGTGTCAATCTGACCGCAGCCAGCTTCTGAACCGCAGCTCAGGATAACCAATCCGATCGCAACCGAATTGGGGTAACACACACATAACACATAGCAAGCACATGCAACCCACATTACACATTAGGAAGGGGGAGAAAACGTATAACAAAACCTATGCGTGATCCATCACTTACTAAGAATAGTCCTAAGGGGTTCATACTTCTTCCACCTAGGTCAACGGGATACCAATTCAACTAGCATGCAATATAATAGACTCATAAACCTACGAACGGTACCCGAAACATCACACTAGACATAGGCACGATAAACGGAGTCCGTTGGAACACCACGGGGAACGGGGAACATCAAACGGGGAAGCCGGGATCCCAAGTTGGGGGAATTTCCAGCGGGTAGCCGGTGGGTGGGGGCCACCCGCCGGCTGCCCGCCGGTTTTACTGTTCCGGGCAGCGGGTCGCCGGCGGGCAGCTGCCCGCCCGCCGGCCACCCGCTGCCAGGTGGTGATTCTCGGCCGTGGGTAGGTGGCGGGTCCCCTACCCCACACCTACCCCCCCACTGACTCTTTTTCATCAATTGCGCCCCGGGAACCGTTGTGGAACCCGAAACCATGCTTAGACACTTTGCAACGCAATTAACGATTAACACGTAGACAATTAACAGATCAAATACGAGAAACATACGGCACATAACCTATCATGCTTTTCTAAACATAATCGACACCCAAACATGCGATTTCCCCACCCGATACACCAAGAATAATATCATACGATACAACCTAGGGTTCTAATCACTTTTATAACATCAAGAATACGATTCGTCTTCTAATTACAAGATTCGGTACAAATAACACATAAGCATCAAGAATGCCAAACAATTATCGAGAACGACATAAAAACATCAAGAACTCCGCATAATCATCAAGAACATCATTATTATCAAGAACCTACCAATATCAAGATCACCCATGGAATTATCCCATCAATCATCAATAATAATATCACAATTCATCAATATACAATAATATGGGGAAATCCTACGGGGGAAATCATAGCTATGAAAATAGGTTTTGTTGAGACATGGGTTACCTCTTAGCCTTAATTAATTCCTTGGCTATGAAGGGTCTTTCTCTAAGCTTCCTTGCTTTCTTGATTTCTCCTAAGGGGATTCTTTGAGCTCTTTTGGTGGTGGGCGTTTTTCTTGTGGGAAGTTCTAGGTGCCTCCTAAGTCCCCTATTTATATATTTAGGATTCCTAATTAGGAACAAATATTATAGGCTCGCTAATTCTATTCCTTTTGGAACTAAGGATTGGGTTTAGGGGTTGGGTTTATATATGAGAGCCCATGGACTATGGTGGGCCTTTTTCCCTAATTAATCATTATGATTTATTCTTTCTCTTGGGCTATTGATTAATTAATTAAATGGTTTTAGGGGCCGTAACACGGGGTGTTACATAGGGCGTCCCGGTGTTCCCGTCTGTTTCTTCTTGGGTGCCATCCTGGTGGTTAAAGGTTGATATTATTTTGTGTTTTCACCTTGATGTAATAAGCGGACGAGAGTTTCTTTATATTAGGGAGGGATGAAGTGAGGGGAGGTGATGTGTAGGTTTCTCAATCTCACCGTGCGTCCTAAGATCCCTAAGACCTATGTTCCTAAGTACCTGGAGTTCAAGCCTAATGTCCTAAAGTCCGGTCTTAAGAGTCATTTCCTAGGGTCAAACTTAGGCTCTGATACCAACTGTAACACCCCAGATTTTTAAAACATTTAAAAACTTATAATAAAGGTAGAATCTTATTAAATCCCAAGCTATAAATACAAGTGTTCGGGGTGCTATGCCACACCTGGGCTAGAGAACCCAAGTGCACAGGCTAACTAACTAATATCCTCAAAGCGTAAATACGTAAACGTGGCACGCAGGCCAAAAAGGGAAACTATCTACTTCGAAGTTCTAGCGCACTCCAGTGACTTAATCTTCTGTGCCTGAAAGCCAAATATATCTGTTCAGTGAGAGATGCTGGTAACCCACTCCAACTCGTTGAAATACAATACATAGAGAGATATATATAGATATATGAAAACCATTTTGAGCAGGAAGATATATCCTACAAACTCTAGTTTTAAAACCGGGAATGACTCGACAGATAAGGCCAGACACAAGCAAACGTTATAACGAGCATATGTAGTTCACAACAGATACGGCAGATAAGGCAAGGCATAAACAATGATCATAACCCAACATGGACAATCCCCAACATAAATCCCATAGTCACATCCCCCAAGATACTCGTAATCACAACTCGGACCTGTCACAACACATAACACACTTTGTTGGCGCCACAGGACCAATCGCATGCCCATACATGAGGGTCAGCGCATATAGCTCTGACACGGCCTCATAGCACCCTGCCCCGTATCGCAACACGGAGGGGTCGATCGCAACCGACCGATGAACCGCAGCTCATCATAGTGTTTGATCGCAACCAAACAGTGGACCGCAGCCCAAGAGAATGTCATCTGACCGCAGCCAGGAAAAGGACGAACCGCAGCTCGTATAGAAACGTTTGATCGCAACCAAACGGTGGACCGCAGCCCAAGAGTATCAATCTGACCGCAGCCAGCTTCTGAACCGCAGCTCAGGATAACCGGACTCATAAACCTACGAACGGTACCCGAAACATCACACTAGACATAGGCACGATAAACGGAGTCCGTTGGGACACCACGGGGAACGGGGAACATCAAACGGGGAAGTCGGGATCCCAAGTTGGGAGAATTTCCAGCGGGTAGCCGGTGGGTGGGGGGCCACCCGCCGGCTGCCCGCCGGTTTTACTGTTCCGGGCAGCGGGTCGCCGGCGGGCAGCTGCCCGCCCGCCGGCCACCCGCTGCCAGGCGGTGATTCTCGGCCGTGGGTAGGTGGCGGGTCCCCTACCCCCCACTGACTCTTTTTCATCAATTGCGCCCCGGGAACCGTTGTGGAACCCGAAACCATGCTTAGACACTTTGCAACGCAATTAACGATTAACACGTAGACAATTAACGGATCAAATACGAGAAACGTACGGCACATAACCTATCATGCTTTTCTAAACATAATCGACACCCAAACATGCGATTTCCCCACCCGATACACCCAGAATAATATCATACGATACAACCTAGGGTTCTAATCACTTTTATAACATCAAGAATACGATTCGTCTTCTAATTACAAGATTCGGTACAAATAACACATAAGCATCAAGAATGCCAAACAATTATCAAGAACGACATATAAACATCAAGAACTCCGCATAATCATCAAGAACATCATTATTATCAAGAACCTAGCAATATCAAGATCACCCATGGAATTATCCCATCAATCATCAATAATAATATCACAATTCATCAATATACAATAATATGGGGAAATCCTACGGGGGAAATCATAGCTATGAAAATAGGTTTTGTTGAGACATGGGTTACCTCTTAGCCTTAATTAATTCCTTGGCTATGAAGGGTCTTTCTCTAAGCTTCCTTGTTTTCTTGATTTCTCCTAAGGGGATTCTTGGAGCTCTTTTGGTGGTGGGGCGTTTTTCTTGTGGGAAGTTCTAGGTGCCTCCTAAGTCCCCTATTTATATATTTAGGAGTCCTAATTAGGAACAAATATTATAGGCTCGCTAATTCTATTCCTTTTGGAACTAAGGATTGGGTTTAGGGGTTGGGTTTATATATGAGGGCCCATGGACTATGGTGGGCCTTTTTCCCTAATTAATCATTATGATTTATTCTTTCTCTTGGGCTATTGATTAATTAATTAAATGGTTTTAGGGGCCGTAACACGGGGTGTTACATAGGGCGTCCCGGTGTTCCCGTCTGTTTCTTCTTGGGTGCCATCCTGGTGGTTAAAGGTTGATATTATTTTGTGTTTTCACCTTGATGTAATAAGCGGAGGAGAGTTTCTTTATATTAGGGAGGGATGAAGTGAGGGGAGGTGATGTGTAGGTTTCTCAATCTCACCGTGCGTCCTAAGATCCCTAAGACCTATGTTCCTAAGTACCTGGAGTTCAAGCCTAATGTCCTAAAGTCCGGTCTTAAGAGTCTTTTCCTAGGGTCAAACTTAGGCTCTGATACCAACTGTAACACCCCAGATTTTTAAAACATTTAAAAACTTATAATAAAGGTAGAATCTTATTAAATCCCAAGCTATAAATACAAGTGTTCGGGGTGCTATGCCACACCTGGGCTAGAGAACCCAAGTGCACAGGCTAACTAACTAATATCTTCAAAGCGTAAATACGTAAACGTGGCACGCAGGCCAAAAAGGGAAACTATCTATTTCTAAGTTCTAGCGCACTCCAGTGACTTAATCTTCTGTGCCTGAAAGCCAAATATATCTGTTCAGCGAGAGATGCTGGTAACCCACTCCAACGCGTTGAAATACAATACATATAGAGATATATTGATATATGAAAACCATTTTGAGCAGGAAGATATATCCTACGAACTCTAGTTTTAAAACCGGGAATGACTCGACCGATAAGGCCAGACACAAGCAACAGTTATAACGAGCATATGCAGTTCACAACAGATACGGCAGATAAGGCAAGGCATAAACAATGATCATAACCCAACATGGACAATCCCCAACATAAATCCCATAGTCACATCCCCCAAGATACTCGTAATCACAACTCGTCCCTGTCACAACACATAACACACTTTGTTGGCGCCACAGGACCAATCGCATGCCCATACATGAGGGTCAGCGCATATAGCTCTGACACGGCCCCGCAGCACCCTGCCCCGTATCGCAACTCGGAGGGGTCGATCGTAACCGACCGATGAACCGCAGCTCATCATAGTGTTTGATCGCAACCAAACAGTGGACCGCAGCCCAAGAGAATGTCATCTGACCGCAGCCAGGAAAAGGACGAACCGCAGCTCGTATAGAAACGTTTGATCGCAACCAAACGGTGGACCGCAGCCCAAGAGTATCAATCTGACCGCAGCCAGCTTCTGAACCGCAGCTCAGGATAACCAATCCGATCGCAACCGAATTGGGGTAACACACACACATAACACATAGCGAGCACATGCAACCCACATTACACATTACGAAGAGGGAGGAAACGTATAACAAAACCTATGCGTGATCCATCACATACTAAGAATAGTCCTAAGGGATTCATACTTCTACCACCTAGGTCAACTGGATACCAATTCAACTAGCATTCAATATAATAGACTCATAAACCTACGAACGGTACCCGAAACATCAAACTAGACATAGGCACGATATACGGAGTCCGTTGGGACACCACGGGGAACGGGGGAACATCAAACGGGGAATCCGGGATCCCAAGGTGGGATAATTTCCAGCGGGTAGCCGGTGGGTGGGGAGCCACCCGCCGGCTGCCCGCCGGACTTTACTGTTCCGGGCAGCGGGTCGCCGGCGGGCAGCTGCCCGCCCGCCGGCTACCCACTGCCGGGCGGTGTTTCTCGGCCGTGGGTAGGTGGCGGGTCCCTTACCCCCCACCTACCCCCCCACTGACTCTTTTCACACAATAACGTCCCAGGAACCTTTGTGGAACCCAAAACCATGCTTAGACACTTTACAACGCAACTAATAATTAACACGTAGACAATTAACGGATCAAATACGAGAAACGAACGACACATAACCTATCATGCTTTTCTAATATAATCAACACCCAAACATGCGATTTCCCCACCCGATAATCCAAGAATAAGATCATACGATACAACCTAGGGTTCTAATCACTTTTATATCAACAAGTATACGGTTCGTCTTCTAATTGCAAGATTCGGTAAGAATAACACATAAACATCAAGAGCATCACACAATTATCAAGAACAACACATAATCATCAAGAACTCTATATAATCATCAAGAATTCCATAATCATCAAGAATCTCCCAATATCAAGATCATCAAGATCCCTCATGGGATTATCACATCAAACATCAATAATAATCATCATATCTCGCCAATACACAATAATATGGGGGAAACCCTAAGGGGGAATCACAGCTATGAAAATAGGTTTTGTTGAGACATGGGTTACCTCTTAGCCTTAATTAATTCCTTGGCTATGAAGGGTCTTTCTTTAAGCTTTCTTGCTTTCTTGATTTCTTCTACGGGGATTCTTGGAGCTCTTTCGGGGTGGTGGGGCGTTTATTCTTGTGGGGAGGTTCTAGGTGCCTCTTAAGTCCCCTATTTATATATTTAGGAGTCCTAATTAGGAACTAATATTATAGGCTTGCTAATTCTATTCCTTTTGGAACTAAGGATTGGGTTTAGGGGTTGGGTTTATATATGAGGGCCCACGGGCTATGGTGGGCCTTTTTCCCTAATTAATCATTATAATTTATTCTTTCTCTTGGGCTATTGATTAATTAACTAATTGGTTGTAGGACTCGTAACACGGGGTGTTACATCTACCCTTGAAAAAATAAAATCGCTTCGGGCTTTAGTGGTGGGGTCGCTAAGTGCACCTGTAACACCCCGTGTTACGGCCTTCAATCCCGGATTAATTATTAAATTAATCCCGTTAATAATAATTAAATATGATTTAATTCGGTTAGGTTTCCTTTAATTAATTAATAAAGGTCCACCATGAACCGTGGACCCTTGCCTAAATTAGAGTCCTAAGCCTATTAGGAATAAAGAAAGTAAACCCTTTACTATTCAGATTCTAAATTAGGAATCCTAGACCTAGTTATCTATTAGGAATAAAGGAAGTAGGCCTTTTACTATTCAGACTACGATTAGGATTCCCTTTAATTAATTAATATGGTCCACTATGGACCATGGACCCTTATCCCTAAACCCAATACTTAGTTCCAAAAGGAATAGAATTAGCAAGCCTATAATATTAGTTCCTAACCAGGACTCCTAAATATATAAATAGGGGACTTAAGAGGCACCTAGAACCCCCACCACAATAAACGTTCCACCACCCCAAAGTGCTCCAAGAATCCCCTTAGTAGAAATCAAGAAAGCAAGAAAGCTTAAAGAAAGACCCTTCATAGCCAAGGAATTAATTAAGGCTAAGAGGTAACCCATGTCTCAACAAAACCTATTTTCATAGTTATGATTCCCCTTAGGGTTTCCCCCATATTATTGTGTTTGGCGAGTTATGATAATTATTGTTGATGTTTGATGTGATGATCCCATGAGGGATCTTGATAATCTTGATATTGGGAGATTCTTGATAATTATGGAGTTCTTGATGATTATGTGTTGTTCCTGATAATTGTGTGACGTTCTTGATGCTTATAAGTTATTCTTACCGAATCTTGCAATTAGAAGACAAATCGTATTCTTGTTGATATAAAAGTGATTAGAACCCTAGGTTGTATCGTATGATATCATTCTTGGATTATCGGGTGGGGAAATCGCATGTTTGGGTGTTGATTATATTTAGAAAAGCATGATAGGTTATGTGCCGTTCGTTTCTCGTATTTGATCCATTAATTGTCTACGTGTTGTTATTAATTGCGTTGTAAAGTGTCTAAGCATGGTTTCGGGTTCCACAACGGTTCTCGGGGCGTAATTGTGTGATAAGAGCCAGTGGGGGGTAGGTGGGGGGTAGGGGACCCGCCACCTACCCACGGCCGAGAAGTCGTCTCCGGCAGCGGGCAGCCGGCGGGCGGGCAGCTGCCCGCTGCCCGGAACAGTGAAACCGGCGGGTGGCCCCAACCCACCGGCTACCCGCTGGAAAATCATCCCCCTTCGGGACCCCGGCTTCCCCGTTTGATGTTCCCCGTTCCCCGTGGTGTCCCAACGGACTCCGTTTATCGTGCTTATGTCTAGTTTGATGTTTCGGGTACCGTTCGTAGGTTTATGAGTCTATTATATTGCATGCTAGTTGAATTGGTATCCCGTTGACCTAGGTGGAAGAAGTATGAACCCCTTAGGACTATTCTTAGTAAGTGATGGATCACGCATAGGTTTTGTTATACGCTTTCTCCCCCTTCCCAATGTGTAATGTGGGTTGCATGTGCTTGCTATGTGTTATGTGTGTGTGTTACCCCAATTCGGTTGCGATCGGATTGGTTATCCTGAGCTGCGGTTCAGAAGCTGGCTGCGGTCAGATTGATACTCTTGGGCTGCGGTCCACCGTTTGGTTGCGATCAAACGATTCTATACGAGCTGCGGTTCGTCCTTTTTCCTGGCTACGGTCAGATGACATTCTCTTGGGCTGCGGTCCACAGTTTGGTTGCGATCAAACACTATGATGAGCTGCGGTTCATCGGTCGGTTGCGATCGACCCCTCCGTGTTGCGATACGGGGCAGGGTGCTGCGGGGCCGTGTCAGAGCTATATGCGCTGACCCTCATGTATGGGCATGCGAATGGTCCTGTGGCGCCAACAAAGTGTGTTATGTGTTGTGACCAGGACGAGTTGTGATTACGAGTGTCTTGGGGGATGTGACTATGGGATTTATATTGAGGATTGTTCATGTTGGGTTATGATCATTGTTTATACCTTGCCTTATCTGCCTTATGTGTTGAGGACTGCATATGCTCGTTATAACTGTTGCTTGTGTCTGGCCTTACCTGTCGAGTCATTCCCGGTTTTAAAGCTAGAGTTCGTAGGATATATCTTCATGCTCAAAATGGTTTTCGTATATCTATATATCTCTATATGTATTGTATTTCAACGCGTTGGAGTGGGTTACCAGCATCTCTCGCTGAACAAATATATTTGGCTTTCAGGCACAAAAGATTAAGTCACTGGAGTGCGCTAGAACTTAGAAGTAGATAGTTTCCCTTTTGGCCTGCGTGCCACGTTTACGTATTTACGCTTTGAGGATATTAGTTAGTTAGCCTGTGCACTTGGGTTCTCTAGCCCAGGTGTGGCATAGCACCCCGAACGCTTGTATTTATATCTTGGGATTTAATAAGATTCTACCTTTATTATAAGTTTTAAATGTCTTGAAAATCTGGGGTGTTACAGTTGGTATCAGAGCTTAAGTTTGACCCTAGGATAAGACTCTTAAGACCGGACTTTAGGACACTAGGCTTGAACTCTAGGTACTTAGGAACATAGGATCCAGGAATCTTAGGACGCGCAGTGAGATTGTGAAACCTACACATAACCTCCCCTCACTTCATCCCTCTCTAACTTAAAGGAACCTCCCCCTACACTTACCACACCAGGTAAGGGTGCGAATAGATAAGTTTACTTCCACAACTGGGTAACGTACACTTACCCGATAAATCGCCTCGTCCTAACTCCCGTCAAAAGACTTGACAAGGACCCTGACCAAAGAAAAGGAAGATTTGGATGACTACTAAGAAGAGGCGTTACAGTCAGGACTGCTAAAAGGGACGGACTGCAATACGCACCAACCCAGGGTAACCACGATAACCCCCGAGTCAGACAAATGACATGCACCTTCCGACAAGTTGCCTTATCTCGGCGAACCCGGGTTGCGGCTACAACAAACAGGAAGGAGAACTAGGACACCTATTAAAGTAGCAAAGGAACGACACCATTAGTCGAATCCTTGGGTGCAAGGTAAGTACATCGCGACACCTTGCGAACCCACCACCCCAATTTAAAATATCATCCGCCCTGAAATCCTAGCATCTTGATACCCCTATTTGTTGAAAACTCCCACCCCGAATCCTTAATTACCTTAAGAGAAAATTCGCAACCGTCATGACCTTGCTCACCCTTTGTTGCGCTTAACCCAAACCCTCGGAAACCCTAAATTGTTATTGCCCTTACTCTAAGTTCATATCCCCACTCCGTTTGGAAACCCTGTTAAAAACGTAGAGCAGCATAAGGCCCTTACCCTGCCCAGGGGCGTGAAGAACCGACATTCATTGATTCAATATTAAAATAAGTTGTTAGATAGGAATCGGCGAAGTAGGTGGAGGTTACGAATACGTATCACCCCACCCCTGCACAAAAACCGTGAAGGCTTCACAAGAAACCATAGCCTGTACGTACGCCACCGAAGAACGCCATGCGTTGACAAGAGCGGGCAAAAAAATACGTTCAATGTGTCAGGGGCCCTCGCTACAGAAAACATCGTCAAATAGGTGCAACAGGCCGAACCTCGAGGAGGACATAAATCCTTGCTAAGAATTTCATCCACCAAGGAAGGGATGAAACCCAATAGAACAAGAAAGACTAACCCGAAACCCCCCTTACCCTTAAGAACCCTCGGCAAGGATTAGGAGTCAAGACCTAGGGGTTTGACCCATTAAACCGACTGGGTCCAGACTTCTGGACATCCGAGGGGAATGTGCATGGAAACCATCACGAGAATTCCCCTGGAAGCCATAGAAACGAAGGGGACTTCGACACGGGAAGAGAAGATCAAACAAAAATCTTAGAATCAAACAAAGCCAAGGAAAAGGGATCACCAGTTCGACTGCACGCCACAACCAAGCCCCAAACAGGCATAATCACTCAAAGCCAAGAGTCCTTAGCCCCTTTCCCTCCCCTTGCCAATCAAGTACCATTTCGTTAAAGAATCCGTCCTATCACTCCAAACCTCGCTCTTGATCCCTCATTACAGACGAACCCGTACAAGGTGGCAACCTTCCTTCCTGTATTACGACCTTGAGACATCGACCCTATCCGCCCCTCGACTTTGAAACCTAGCCCTTGCACTCCTTACACCCCTTTAAACCCAGACCAAGAAAACATAGATATATATATATGTATGTATATCTACCTCTAGAACTCGTGCTTAAGGATCAATGAACATTGTACGATGGGTCATCCTATGTATCCAAGTCCCTTTTATTGTGCACAAGGGCATGGGACTTGTCAGGACATGAATCTGTGCATTTTTGGGGTTTTTCCCGAAGGAATTGACTATTCCTAGTCACTTTCCCGCGGGTCCCCAACGGGTCCTTGACGGGACCTTGGCGGGCCCTTGGCAGGAGCTTGGCAGGAGCTTGGCAGGCGGACGACCGCCCACCTCGCGCCCACTGGTACAATGTGCTGATTTCTTAACCCTCATTTTATTGATTTGTGGCGCACTTGTGTGCCTCGATTGAGGAATGTGAGTCTTGGGTAAGGAACCATGGACCACCTAAACATAGTGTCCTACGTAAAAGACCTTGACGCACGAGACACCATCGGGAAATCACAATCAATTACATTGCACGAGTAATTGAAATCGGATCATACGATACACCGACTAGGGATGTTTGGCGTAAAGGATTGCGCAAACCAAGGAGGCGAGTTGGGAACTCGTACTAAGAACCCACGAAAACCTTAAAAGTCAAAATGCTAAGGAGGGACCGGGACTCCTCCAAACCATGGACATCGTTCGAGCAAATCAGAGGACTCCTTACAAGTTGTATGGAATCAAGAACTACGTAGCCCATGGTGCTAAGCAAAAGGGTGAAGAACACATTCGCGCCAAGACTTCAAGGGTCATTAAGGACCTACAAGGAGATGAGGTGACTCGTAAAGTCGCCGAGTCATCCCACAACGAGATTTGGTAACCGACTGCGCTTTAAAAGAAAAAGGGCACGCAAGGACACCTTCATCATTAAAAATAACACAAACAGGGCACAACAATGCCGAACCTCGGGTAAGACATGAAGTCTTACTAAGAATTTCATCCACTAAAGAGGAGATAAAATTCAATAAGAAGAGAAATTCAACCCAAAATCCATCGACTCCCAAGAGACTTTGGGAAGAATTTGGGAAATGCGCCCTAAGAGATTGGCTTGGTTGACCCAACTCGGTCAAGACCTTGGGCGCATTAAAGAAGTAAGTGTTGAATCACCACGGGAAATTCCCTCAAGAAAGAAGAGAAGGATGAAACCTTAGCCTGGGAAGCAAGGTCTAACAAGGATCTTAAAGTCAAGCAAGCACCAACACCAAGGAAGGAGGATCATCAGCTCGTCGGCGCATCGTGATCAAAGCATCTAACCAGATTATTCACTTGGGATCGAGAAACCTTAACCCATCCTAGCCGAATTCCTTTCCCTCCCTCGGAAAATCGGCCCCTTCCTTATTTCAAAACCCTTTCTACCCTTCAGACCCCATTCTCAATCCCATGTTTTAACGATTCCATACAAGTGGCAACCTCACAACCTAAGTTGCAACCTCGAAAACTTGATCCTAATTCCTGAATTCACCGTGTCCTCAAGTTTGAAACCCACTCTCTTAACCCTGTAAAACCTAATCGCTCCCAAAAACCCAACACACATAGGCGTGCAAGTATACTATTTCCCCGTGGAATACCTTCTCTATAGGACCACGGTTCTTCTCTTGACTCGTTAACCCTGCAATGATTTCCAAGCTTCGGGGACGAAGCTTCTCGTAAGGGGGGGAGAGTGTAACACCCCGTGTTACGGCCTTCAATCCCGGATTAATTATTAAATTAATCCCGTTAATAATAATTAAATATGATTTAATTCAGTTAGGTTTCCTTTAATTAATTAATAAAGGTCCACCATGAACCGTGGACCCTTGCCTAAATTAGAGTCCTAAGCCTATTAGGAATAAAGAAAGTAAACCCTTTACTATTCAGATTCTAAATTAGGAATCCTAGACCTAGTTATCTATTAGGAATAAAGGAAGTAGGCCTTTTACTATTCAGACTACGATTAGGATTCCCTTTAAATAATTAATATGGTCCACTATGGACCATGGACCCTTATCCCCAAACCCAATCCTTAGTTCCAAAATGAATAGAATTAGCAAGCCTATAATATTAGTTCCTAACCAAGACTCCTAAATATATAAATAGGGGACTTAAGAGGCACCTAGAACCCCCCACCACAATAAACGTTCCACCACCCCAAAGTGCTCCAAGAATCCCCTTAGAAGAAATCAAGAAAGCAAGAAAGCTTAAAGAAAGACCCTTCATAGCCAAGGAATTAATTAAGGCTAAGAGGTAACCCATGTCTCAACAAAACCTATTTTCATAGTTATGATTCCCCTTAGGGTTTCCCCTATATTATTGTGTTTGGCGAGTTATGATAATTATTGTTGATGTTTGATGTGATGATCCATGAGGGATCTTGATAATCTTGATATTGGGAGATTCTTGATAATTATGGAGTTCTTGATGATTATGTGTTGTTCCTGATAATTGTGTGACGTTCTTGATGCTTATAAGTTATTCTTACCGAATCTTGCAATTAGAAGACAAATCGTATTCTTGTTGATATAAAAGTGAGAGTTAATGCCATTTTTGGTCCTAGACTTATTGGGGTGTCGACAATTTTCATCCTCCATAATAAAAATTGCCATTTAGTAGCCACCGTTATTGGTCGTGGGACACTTTTGATCCTCCGTCAGTGAATCCGTCTCTTGACCGTCTAATTGAAGGGTAAAGTTGTCTTTTTATGCCATTTTCTTCTAAGTATTCATCTGAAGACTCCGTCAGCGTTGCGATAATATCGAGGAAGGCCGCAGAAGCCGCCTGCGATAATATCCTCGTCGCCGGAACTAGAGCTACCCAACGCCGCCGGACGAAACTTCAGAAATCTACGAACGGATCTTTGGTGAGATTGGTGATGATCATGAAATTGTGTGAAAAAGAATGATTGGTTTTGGTGTCCAGATCCGGAGATAGCAGAGATGAAGAACGATCGAAATTGGCCCCCTTTTTGTACACCCGTCCTCAAACGTATCGCCCGTAATCTGTTCTAACCGGCGAATTCTCGTCCTTGCTTGTTGTCGCTAATGACCCGGACCTCCCAGAGACTAGCGCTGTTAAAGATTGTCGTTCGAAGCAGAGCTTCTCCTAGTCGCAGAAGTACGCTCCGTCAATGAAGCCACCTGCGATAATATCCTCGTCGCCGCCCCTTGCTCTGCAGTCTGCTGCCGGTGAATCTTTGTCTCCCACCGATACGTAGGCGGTGGAGGCTGCCGCGTCTCCGAAGAAAAAGGGGATGGGCAGACCTCTCGATTTTGGGCAAAAGAACCGGCGCCGCCCTGCGTTTTGCTCTCAAATCGGAATATATATTTTAATCCTCAAAGTCAACTAATCCTCCTTGGATGGAAAATGATTGGGATCGAAAGGCAGTCCCCTGGGCCTCAAAGTCAACTAATCCTCCTTGGATTTCTCCCTGGTATCAACTCCCATCTTCTCATAATCTTAGATTCTAATCCCTAATGTTTCTTTGCAAATGCTGGGTAATTGTATTCATAGACATGAATTGATTATGATACCCTGGAATAGAATCACCTTATTTTTGGAATTTTTTTTTGAATTGACAGTATAGGGAAGGAAGAACATTGCATCTTTTAGTCTTCAGATTCATTCTCGATTTATGTTGAAAAATTACTGTTATTTTTTTACTGTAATTGACACTTCGCCTTCGCCTTCTACAGTCAACGTCGAACTGCTACTTCGTATGGGTCTTCCAATTAGATAGCAGTTGCTTCGAATTGGGTAACAAACGGTTCAATTATGGTTGAAATCAACTTCGAATTGGGTAATAAACTGATTGAGGTTGCTATCGTCTTCGAACTGCTGAGCTGAGCTTCGTCTAAGTTGTTTACAAGTAAAAAAATATTTCACTAATAGGATTAGAAGAAGAACGGATAAAAAGACAGGTTTGCCCTTCAATTAGACGGTCAAGAGACGGATTCACTGACGGAGGATCAAAAGTGTCCAACGACCAATAACGGTGGCTACTAAATGGCAATTTTTATTATGGAGGATGAAAATTGTCGACACCCCAATAAGTCTAGGACCAAAAATGGCATTAACTCTAAAAGTGATTAGAACCCTAGGTTGTATCGTATGATATCATTCTTGGATTATCGGGTGGGGAAATCGCATGTTTGGGTGTTGATTATATTTAGAAAAGCATGATAGGTTATGTGCCGTTCGTTTCTCGTATTTGATCCGTTAATTGTCTACGTGTTGTTATTAATTGCGTTGTAAAGTGTCTAAGCATGGTCTCGAGTTCCACAACGATTCCCGGGGCGTAATTGTGTGATAAGAGAGTGGGGGTAGGTGGGGGGTAGGGACCCCCACCTACCCACGGCCGAGAAGTCGTCTCCGGCAGCGGGCAGCCGGCGGGGGGCAGCTGCCGCCGGCGACCCGCTGACCGGAACAGTGAAAACGCGGCAGCCGGCGGTGGCCCCCACCCACCGGTACCGCTGGAAAATCATCCCCCTTCGGGACCCCGGCTTCCCCGTTTGATGTTCCCCGTTCCCCGTGGTGTCCCAACGGACTCCGTTTATCGTGCCTATGTCTAGTTTGATGTTTCGGGTACCGTTCGTAGGTTTATGAGTCTATTATATTGCATGCTAGTTTGAATTGGTATCCCGTTGACCTAGGTGGAAGAAGTATGAACCCCTTAGGACTATTCTTACTAAGTGATGGATCACGCATAGGTTTTGTTATACGCTTTCTCCCCCTTCCCAATGTGTAATGTGGGTTGCATGTGCTTGCTATGTGTTATGTGTGTGTGTTACCCCAATTCGGTTGCGATCGGATTGGTTATCCTGAGCTGCGTTCAGAAGCTGGCTGCGGTCAGTTTGATACTCTTGGGCTGCGGTCCACCGTTTGGTTGCGATCAAACGTTTCTATACGAGCTGCGGTTCGTCCTTTTTCCTGGCTGCGGTCAGATGACATTCTCTTGGGCTGCGGTCCACTGTTTGGTTGCGATCAAACACTATGATGAGCTGCGGTTCATCGGTCGGTTGCGATCGACCCCTCCGTGTTGCGATACGGGGCAGGTGCTGCGGGCCGTGTCAGAGCTATATGCGCTGACCCTCATGTATGGGCATGCGATTGGTCCTGTGGCGCCAACAAAGTGTGTTATGTGTTGTGACCGGGACGAGTTGTGATTACGAGTGTCTTGGGGGATGTGACTATGGGATTTATATTGAGGATTGTTCATGTTGGGTTATGATCATTGTTTATACCTTGCCTTATCTGCCTTATGTGTTGAGGACTGCATATGCTCGTTATAACTGTTGCTTGTGTCTGGCCTTATCTGTCGAGTCATTCTCAGTTTTAAAGCTAGAGTTCGTAGGATATATCTTCATGCTCAAAATGGTTTTCGTATATCTATATATCTCTATATGTATTGTATTTCAACGCGTTGGAGTGGGTTACCAGCATCTCTCGCTGAACAGATATATTTGGCTTTCAGGCACAGAAGATTAAGTCACTGGAGTGCGCTAGAACTTAGAAGTAGATAGTTTCCCTTTTGGCCTGCGTGCCACGTTTACGTATTTACGCTTTGAGGATATTAGTTAGTTAGCCTGTGCACTTGGGTTCTCTAGCCCAGGTGTGGCATAGCACCCCGAACGCTTGTATTTATATCTTGGGATTTAATAAGATTCTACCTTTATTATAAGTTTTAAATGTCTTGAAAATCTGGGGTGTTACAGCACCTTTTTTGGAACAATGATATCGGCTCGAGACTCTCGGGGGGTCCAACCCGCACCTTGGTTCTCCAGATCCTACATACTCCTTCCAATGATTCGTTGAAGGGTCTCAGGCCTCATGATGGAGCTCAGGTTCACCCGCATTTAGAGGAATAATATGCTAGTCATGACCCAAGCCCCTCGGGGGGTCCATGGTGCATGCCTTGTTGAGGTCGGTATAGTCCACGCACACCCTCCAGGTGGGCAGCTTAGGGGCAAAGACCACGTTGGTGAGCCACTCGGGGTATATGACCTCCTGGGTGCATCCTATCTCGAGGAGTGTGTTGACCTCCTTCCTCGCGAACTCCATCTTCCTTGCGTAGAGGTACCTCTTGCGCTGCTGCATCGGCCTGACCAGGGTCTATGGTTAGCTTATGGGTGATGACGTCCCGATTAAAGCCCGGCATGTCTTCGGGACCCCACGCGAACACCTCCTTGTAAGCCTTGATGGGGGTGTCGACGATTCTAGCCCGAAGCCACTCGGTCGGTGCAGCTGAGGTCCAGGACAACCTCCTCGGTCACCACCACGGGTGTAACACTCCAGATTTTCAGGATATTTAAAACTTATAAAATAAAGGTGAAATCTCGTTGAATCCCAAAACATAGTACAAGAGTATGGGGTGCTATGCCACACCTGAGCTAGAGAACTCAGGTGCACAGGCTAACTGACTAATATCCTCAAATAGTATCAGTACTAAATCATGGCACGCAGGCCGAAAGGGAAAAACTATCTAAGCTACGTCCAAGCTTCTAGCGCGCTCCAGTGATCTACTCGTCTGTGCCTGAAAGCCAAATATATCTGTTCAGCGAGTGATGCTGGTAACCCACTCCAACGCGTTGAAATACAATACATATAGAGATATATATAGATATACGAAAACCATTTTGAAGCATGAAGATATATCCTACGAGACTCTAGCTTTTAAAACCGGGAATGACTCAACAGATAAGGCTAGACACAAGCAACGGTTATAACAAGCGTATCCAATCCACAACAGGCAAGACAGATAAAGCTGAGCACAAATAATCATAACCCAACATAAACAATCCCCAGCATAAATCCCATAGTCACATCCCCCAATATACTCATAAACACAACTCATCCATATCTCATCACATAGCACACTTTGTTGGCGCCACAGGATCAATCGCATGCCCATACATGAGGGTCAGCGCATATAGCTCTGACACGGCCCCGCAGCACCCTGCCCCGTCTCACATTACGGAGGAGTCGATCGCAACCGACTAATGAACCGCAGTTCCATATAATATTTATATACCTGACCGGTCTTTACCAGCTTGGTTAACAGTTCGGATGGTTCTCAACCCATTCAACTGCCCGTATAGTGGACCTTTGTCCTATATAATATTTATATACCTGACCGGTGTTTACCAGCCTGGTTAACAGCCGGTATGGTTCTCAGCCCATCCGACTGCCCGTATAGTGGAACTTAGTCCTATATAATATTTATATACTTGACTGGTCTCTACCAGCCTGGTTAATAGCCGGTATGGTTCTCAGCCCACCCGACTTCCCGTATAGCCCGATTGATCTCAACTAAATCGGGGTAACATGCACACATAACACATAGCAAGCACATGCAACCCACATTAACACATTGGAAAGGGGGAGAAAACGTATAGCAAAACCTATGCGTGATCCTTCACATACTAAGAATGGTCCTAAGGGGTTCATACGCCTTTCACCTAGGTCAGCGGGATACCAATTCAACTAGCATGCAATATATAAGACTCATGCAACCTACTAACGGTACCCGAAACATCAAACTAGACATAGGCACGATAGACGGAGTCCGTTGGGACACCACGGGGGTCGGGGAAACATCAAACGGGGAAGTCGGGGTCCCAAGTGTGGGAATTTCCAGCGGGTAGCCGGTGGGTGGGGGGCCACCCGCCGGCTGCCCGCCGGTAACACTGTTACGGGCAGCGGGTCGCCGGCGGGCAGCTGCCCGCCCGCCGGCTGCCCGCTGCCGGAACTGCCCCTTTTTTACCGCGGGTAGGTAGCGGGTCCCCTACCCCCCACTGACTCATTAACGCCAAAAACGCCCCGGGAACCTTCGTGGAACCCGAGGCCATGCTTAGACACTTTCAAACGCAATTGATAACACACGTAGACGATTAAACGGATCAAAATCAGGAATCAAAGGGTACATAACCTATCATGCTTTTCTAGACCTAATAAACACCCAATCATGCGAAATCCCACCCAATACACCAAGAATAATACCATAGGAATTCCACGATATAACCTAGGGTTCTAATTATTTTTATTCCAACAAGAATATGATTCGTCTTCTAATTACAAGATTCGGTAAGAATATCACATAAGCATCAAGAACGCCAACAAGAACATCAACCTAGGGTTCTAATTACTTTTATATCAACAAGAATACGGTTCGTCTTCTAATTACACGATTCGGTACAAATAACACAAGCATCAAGAACGCCATACAATTATCAAGAACACCATATAATCATCAAGAACTCCATATAATCGTTAAGAACACCATAGTTATCAAGAATCTCCCGATGTCAAGATCACCCATGGAATTATCCCATCAATCATCAATAATAACATCACAAATCATCAATACACAATAATATGGGGAAAACCTACGGGGGAAATCATAACTATGAAAATAGGTTTTGTTGAGACATGGGTTACCTCTTAGCCTTAGTTAATTCCTTGGCTATGAAGGGTCTTTCTTTAAGCTTTCTTGCTTTCTTGATTTCTTCTAAGAGGATTCTTGGAGCTCTTTGGGGTGGTGGAACGTTTATTGTGGTGGGGCGTTTCTAGGTGCCTCTCAAGCCCCCTATTTATATATTTAGGAGTCCTAGTTAGGAACTAATATTATAGGCTTGCTAATTCTATTTCTTTTGGAATTAAGGATTGGGTTTAGGGATAAGGGCCTGTGGACTATGGTGGGCCTTTCCTAATTAATTATTGTGATTTAATTATCGTAACACGGGGTGTTACACTCTCCCCCCCTTACGAGGAGCTTCGTCCCCGAAGCCCGGTGTGTTAATCCACTCTTTCACCCCTAGGCATCCCGTATCTTGGCCTCCCGGTTAGGAATGTGGCCCTCACGTTTTGCCTTAGCTGGGGTAGACTGGATTTCTGGTGTGGTAGAAGGGTTTTAGGTCTACCTCAGTCTCCTGCTCCTGAGCTGGATGCCCCGCGAGTGCCCAAGGTGGCCTCGATTGCTGCCACCCTCTGATCTAGGGCGCGTGTCGTACGGATCAAGGATGAGAACCCTTCCTCCATGATTTGGCTTTGTCGGTTGAGTTGTGCGAGTATGCGCTCATTGATCGAGCTCTCGTTTTGCTCCCTGGGATTCCCTCTTGATCGTGGGTGCAACGGCGGTCTGGGCTCGTCGTCCTCCTCCCGGTCCTCATTTTCCCCTGGGATCCCACAATCTTGCATTGCCCGCTTGAGTTTCTTGTTGGAGATGTCTAATTGGTCGACCAATTCTCTTCGTTCCTCCTCGGGTTTTTGGCAAATTTCCTCGATGGTGAGGTAGTGTCCCTCTTCGGTGTAGTAGATGTCGTTGCGGCGGAGATTCTGGGCGTTAAAGATCATGCCGTTTGCGGTTTTAACCTCGGTGTGGCTTAGGTCCACCCCCTTTTTCTCCATGATCCAACTTAGGATCATCCCATAGGGTAGTCTAAGTCGGTTGCTCGATTTGCAAAACTCCATGTGTTTTAGCATGAGGGACGGCAGGTTGAACTTGATTTTGTGTTTCAAGAAGTAGGCAAAGGTGCACTCTAAACTCCCCACGTCCTTGCTTTTATTGTTCGTGGGCAAGAGGCTATCGGTTACAATCATAACCAATATCTTTTGTTCCGCCGATAGCCACTTCCTATTTGGTCGTGTGGCCGCGGTGAATCCGTCTTCTCTCCCGAGTAGGTACCCGAGATAGTCCTTGTACCCCGAGTTTTGGGTATTGATCCACCCCTTTCGGTCATAGCTTGACACACCCGTGGTGGTCAATTTCAAAAGTTTGGCCAAACGGCCTTCGGAAAGTATGATTTCCTTGCCGCGGACCTTGGTGGTGATTTCTAGCTTATCGCCTCGTTTGGTGGCTACAAGATATTGATAGAATTCTTTCACCAATTCGGGGTACGTATCCCCCTTGATGGTGAGATATGTATCTAAAAACCCTTGGTGTCTAAGCATATCAACCAATTCCAGAGAAAATTGGTCGGGTTCAAGGGCTTTACCTCCGATCACGGTGTAATCGGCGTTGCTCCACTCCGGGGTGCGGGTTCCGAGGGGCTTTTTCGACATTATGGAGCTTCTCTTGGTGGAAAATTATCCGGCGAACTTTCCGGTGGATTTTCCGGTGAGTCGGCGGCGGCACGTTTTCCGGCGAGATTCCCGGTGGCGCGGTGTTTGCGAGGGAGACGGTGGCTAGGCGGGTTCCGGCGCAGGGCGGCGAGGGAGCGATGGCGGGGTGGTGACGTTGGGCAGTGGTGGCAGCGGGTTGCAGCTGGGAGTAGCGTGGGTGATGGTGGGGCGGTCGGCTTAGGCGGCGGCGCGGTGGCATGGGCGGACGGATGGTGTTCGGCCGGTGGCGGCGTTCGGCTGCGCGTGGTTTGGTGGTTGGCGGTGGTGATTCGTGGGGGCGGTTGGACGAGCGGAAGAGGAAGGAGGGGAAGAGGGAGAGAGAGAGAGGGTGTGGAAGAAGGAGAAGAAGGGTTTTTGATTTGGGGATTTTTTTGTGGGTTTAGGGACTTGTAGGGCTTTAAGAAGAAAGTGTTCCCTTGTGGTTTCAAGAAACACCCCTAGCTTAGTGGTCAAGACCTTGGTCTTGTAAGTGGGAGGTCAAGAGTTCAATTCTCATTGGTAATACTAGGCGCTTTGAAGATGGGGCCCTTGTTTTTTCCTTATTTCGGCTTTTAGTGGTGAGGTTTGGTTAGTTTGTATAGTTTTAGTTCTATCCCCCCCGCAAATAGGACCGAATTTCGAACTAATCTTTTATTTATAATATTTCCAAGTAATTAAGCTAAGTAAGTAGTTCCACTACGAAGGTGATTACAAGGAAATTGCCGACTTATCCTAGACAGAATTCATTTTCTTGGCTTTCTCCCACGGGGTCTGCGTGGTCCTCGTCTTCTGGAGTTGGGTTTCCTTCCTCGAGATTGTTCTCGTTCCCGAGGTCGGCTTGAGTGCGGCTCATGACAAATATTTTCCCAGGAGCGCCGTAGTTTCCTTGATGAGAGGTGCCCCCATGTTGTCCCATGGTGGTAGTGCGTGGTTTCTGGGGTTGGGCGCAATGGAAGGCCTTGTGTCCTTCTTCTCCGCAGTTGAAGCACCGTAAGGGATTGCCCATGCAATCTTTGCCTCTATGGTTCTTGTTGCACTTTGGACAAGGAAAGCTCCTGGTGTTAGCGTCGTTGTTCCCCAGGGGTGGCCTTTGGTTGGTCAGGTTACTCGGTCTCGTATTGGTGTCGTTTCTTGCTCTCTTTACTGGTGGTGCTCCTCCTCCGGGGTTCCTCTTTCGTATCTGCTCTTGGACCCCGCGTTGGAGTAGTTGGATTCGGTAGAGGTTAGCGGCACTGGAGTAGGCCTCGTTGAGAGTCCGAGGCCTGCTTACCACTAGTGCCTTTCGGGCTTCAAAGTTGAGGCCCGATACGAATCTTTCTATTTTGGTCACCTCGGTGGGGACTAGTTCTGGTGCGAAGCGTGCTAGTTCAAGGAATCGTTTGTGGTATTCCATGACGGTAGCTGCCCCTTGTTTTAGATGGAGAAACTCCTCGTACATGGATGCCCTCACGTGTGTTGGATAGAATCGCTCTCGTAGTCGCGTTTTGAGCTGCTCCCAGTTGAACCCCGGTTCTTGTTGGTAAGTGGGACCCTCGTGGATCCACCAGAGATCGGCCTCGTGTCCGAAGTAGAACGAGGCTATCTCCACGCGGCGTTCTTCTGGGCATTCCACTAACCGGAGAATTTTGTCAAGGGTTCGGATCCATTCCTCCAGGATCACGGGATCTTCTTCTCCTGAGAATGTGGGTGGTCGCTGGTTAGAGACTTGTCGGGCGAAGTTTGCATTTGCGCTCGACGGAAGTGGTGGGGGCCTGTCGTTGCGGAGAGCCACGTCGCTCAGTGCTTGGGCGACTTGTGTTAGTTGTTGTAGCGTTTGGGTTAGGGGGTCGTGCGCGGCGGGTTCTGGAGTCCTTGATTGTCTTCTGTTGGGTGCCATGTTGTCGTCTTCCTGGGTCACTGTTTATAAGAACGTTAAATTGGGGCTTGATGTCCATTTTTGTGATAACGGGGAAAGTTTTCTCCAGGTAACGGAGATTATGTGTAGGTTTCACAGTCTCACCGCGTGTCCTAAGATTCCTGAATCCTATATTCCTAAATACTTAGAGTTCGAGCCTGTTGTCCTAAAGTCTGGTCTTAAGAGTCTTGTCCTAGGGTCAACTTAGGCTCTGATACCAACTGTAACACCCCAGATTTTCAGGATATTTAAAACTTATAAAATAAAGGTGAAATCTCGTTGAATCCCAAAACATAGTACAAGAGTATGGGGTGCTATGCCACACCTGAGCTAGAGAACTCAGGTGCACAGGCTAACTGACTAATATCCTCAAATAGTATCAGTACTAAATCATGGCACGCAGGCGAAAGGGAAAAACTATCTAAGCTACGTCCAAGCTTCTAGCGCGCTCCAGTGATCTACTCGTCTGTGCCTGAAAGCCAAATATATCTATTCAGCGAGTGATGCTGGTAACCCACTCCAACGCGTTGAAATACAATACATATAGAGATATATATAGATATACGAAAACCATTTTGAAGCATGAAGATATATCCTACGAGACTCTAGCTTTTAAAACCGGGAATGACTCGACAGATAAGGCTAGACACAAGCAACGGTTATAACAAGCGTATCCAATCCACAACAGGCAAGACAGATAAAGCTGAGCACAAATAATCATAACCCACCATAAACAATCCCCAGCATAAATCCCATAGTCACATCCCACAATATACTCATAAACACAACTCATCCATATCTCATTACATAGCACACTTTGTTGGCGCCACAGGACCAATCGCATGCCCATACATGAGGGTCAGCGCATATAGCTCTGACACGGCCCCGCAGCACCCTGCCTCGTCTCACATTACGGAGGAGTCGATCGCAACCGACTAATGAACCGCAGTTCTATATAATATTTATATACCTGACCGGTCTTTACCAGCCTGGCTAACAGCTGGGATGGTTCTCAACCCATTCAACTGCCCGTATAGTGGACCTTTGTCCTATATAATATTTATATACCTGACCGGTGTTTACCAGCCTGGTTAACAGCCGGTATGGTTCTCAGCCCATCCGACTGCCCGTATAGTGGAACTTAGTCCTATATAATATTTATATACCTGACCGGTCTCTACCAGCCTGGTTAACAGCCGGTATGGTTCTCAGCCCACCCGACTGCCCGTATAGCCCGATTGATCTCAACCAAATCGGGATAACATGCACGCATAACACATAGCAAGCACATGCAACCCACATTAACACATTGGGAAGGGGGAGAAAACGTATAGCAAAACCTATGCGTGATCCTTCACATACTAAGAATGGTCCTAAGGGGTTCATACGCCTTTCACCTAGGTCAGCGGGATACCAATTCAACTAGCATGCAATATATAAGACTCATACAACCTACGAACGGTACCCGAAACATCAAACTAGACATAGGCACGATAGACGGAGTCCGTTGGGACACCACGGGGGTCGGGGAAACATCAAACGGGGAAGTTGGGGTCCCAAGTGTGGGAATTTCCAGCGGGTAGCCGGTGGGTGGGGGGGCCACCCGCCGGTAACACTGTTCCGGGCAGCGGGTCGCCGGCGGGCAGCTGCCCGCCCGCCGGCTGCCCGCTGCCGGAACTGCCCCTTTTTGACCGTGGGTAGGTGGCGGGTCCCCTACCCCCCACTGACTCATTAACACCAAAAACGCCCCGGGAACCTTCGTGGAACTCGAGGCCATGCTTAGACACTTTCAAACGCAATTGATAACACACGTAGACGATTTAATGGATCAAAATCAAGAATCAAACGGTACATAACCTATCATGCTTTTCTAGACCTAATAAACGCCCAATCATGCGAAATCCCACCCAATACACCAAGAATAATACCATATGAATTCCACGATATAACCTAGGGTTCTAATTATTTTTAATCCAACAAGAATATGATTCGTCTTCTAATTACAAGATTCGGTAAGAATATCACATAAGCATCAAGAACGCCAAAAAGAACATCAACCTAGGGTTCTAATTACTTTTATATCAACAAGAACACGGTTCGTCTTCTAATTACAAGATTCGGTACAAATAACACTTAAGCATCAAGAACGCCATACAATTATCAAGAACACCATATAATCATCAAGAACTCCATATAATCGTTAAGAACACCATAGTTATCAAGAATCTCCCGATGTCAAGATCACCCATGGAATTATCCCATCAATCATCAATAATAACATCACAAATCATCAATACACAATAATATGGGGAAAACCTACGGGGGAAATCATAACTATGAAAATAGGTTTTGTTGAGACATGGGTTACCTCTTAGCCTTAGTTAATTCCTTGGCTATGAAGGGTCTTTCTTTAAGATTTCTTGCTTTCTTGATTTCTTCTAAGAGGATTCTTGGAGCTCTTTGGGGTGGTGGAACGTTTATTGTGGTGGGGCGTTTCTAGGTGCCTCTCAAGCCCCCTATTTATATATTTAGGAGTCCTAGTTAGGAACTAATATTATTGGCTTGCTAATTCTATTTCTTTTGGAATTAAGGATTGGGTTTAGGGATAAGGGCACGTGGACTATGGTGGGCCTTTCCTAATTAATTATTGTGATTTAATTCTTTCTTTTGGGTAATTGATTAAATGATTTAATTGATTTTAGGGATCGTAACACGGGGTGTTACAACGGGCTCGGCTCGTGTGCAGCCCTCCTCCTCCTTCAACGCCTTCTTGGTTATGGTGTGCACCTGGAGGTCCCGCTTGCCTATTTGACGACATGCTCAAAGTTAGCAGCTCTAGCTGTCTCTTTGATCTCCTTGGGCGACCCCGACTCCTGTTAGCGTTGGGAATTTGAGATACAGGTGCTCCGTGGAAATCACACACCTGATGTTACACCCCACTTTTCTTAAATCTTAATAACAATACTTCACTTAGAAAGGGATACTAACAAGCATAATAAACTTACTAATCAACTTTAAGAGATGTCACCAACACAATCACCATACTAACAAGCATAAAAATAAAGTCGAGCTTACTAACTTTAAACAAACTTGCGAAATAACCCCGGTGTCCAACACCAACAAAAAAAACATCTAAAAAGTCTCAAAATAAACATAACTAATATGAGTTTAGACTACACCTAGCACTCTAAGGTAAGCTAGTCTAACTAGATAGCTCTCAAGAACTGGGCTCACCTGAAAGGGGTTATGAAACAAACAAGTAGAAAACAATCCATTAGCACGAAGTTATGTATAACGCCACTCAACCCTGTAAAATACTATAGCATATAGTTTTGGAAAACATTTGTTTCACAAACTTAGATCAATTATTCTCAAACACTTAAACAACATTCAAACATAGTCAACAGCGTTTCTATATGCTTGCAACCTAATTATCAAATAGGCATACTTTCTCAATGATTTAGCTCATCAACAATCTCATGCTTTCACTTACATATCTTATCATGGCGAAATAGACTAACCATGCTCAACTGATGGGTAAAGAGATACTAAATATTCAACAAGCAATCTCATACTATCGTATATCTCAATAAACGATCTCATATCATCATATATCTCAATAAGCAATCTCATGCTATCATATATCTCAATAAACAATCTCATATCATCTTATATCTCAATAAGCAATCTCATGCTATCATATATCTCATCAAACAATCTCATATCATCATATATCTCTTGATTGATGGGAAGCGGAAGTCCTTGAGGAGGGGTTCATCCATGATGGCCTTCGTGAATAGTGTGGATAACACGTCTGGGTGTCCGAGGACTTGTCATTCTCCTCAACCTTCCTCTAAAGCTCGTCCATCTGCCTCTAGAACTGCTTGACCTTGTCACAATGGGACCTGAGAGGTTTGTTCTCGTATCGCAGTTGGGCCCGGGGCCCACGTCTTGGCGACCTCTATGAGAACGACTCCTCCACCGGGGTCCGTTCGCGGTTGGCCTCGGCCCTAGTCGGTCTCGAGCTGTCGCTCGGGTGCGGAACCGCTCTAGGGCGGAATTGGCTTGGGTTGGTCTCCCCTTAATTGCTTCTCGGAGCCTCTGTTGATCTCGGCTATCCCCACCCCTTCCTCGCCTATCTAACGGATGGGGCGAGTTGACCTCCCCCTCGACTTGGGTTCCCCGAGCTCGGGGTGGCCGGGTGCTCGGCCCTCCGCGCTCCCTCAAGGTTGGCAGAGTGGAGGTCGGAGTCCCTCGAGAGGCTTCGGAGGCGAGCGGGGGTACTTGGTTACCTCCTTGGAGCCCTTCCACGAGGCAAGTCAATGTGGCGGCGGCTTATTGGATAGCGGCCACCCCCTTTTGGAAGCCCGGAGCCAGAGGGGGGCGGTAAGAGCCAGCCCGCCGTTGCAGTTGTTGGTGAGACGATCCCTTAGATCTCCCATCGAACTCACGTAAAATGGTTCGCTGTTGACTAGCGGCGGTCCCGTTGAGGCCGTCACCGCCCCGGGTGCCTTGGGTGTCACGTGAACCATTTGAGTTACGAGAGTTGGATCTCGACCTTGCCATTGCTAGTAGAACACGGGGCACGCTCGAGATTGTACGCGAACTCTCAACAAGAGTACCAATGATGGATTTAATTAACCCGGGGTAGCTCGAATTACTAAATTCGATAAATAAAGAATAAATAATAACATAGGAAAAGACAAGAAATATATGTCGCGTAGACAATTCTTGTATTAATCTAGTGTTGTACGAAGATTACAAATAGTTGTAATGATTGAACGTGTGATAATTGTCCTAAATAAGACAATAATGATTATTTTTATACTAAACCTTCCTCCTAACTACCCCCATGAGAATAGGGTGGGTGGTTGGACCTCTTTTGATCGCGTCCGCGCGGGTAGCGCCCAAGGTGCGCATCCCGAGCCAAGGCCGCCCCTAGCCAAGGCCGCCCCTAGTCGAGGCCGCCCCTAACCGAGGGCACCCCAGGCCGAGGCCGCCTCTAGCCGAGGGCACCTCGGGCTAAGGCCGCCTCCAGCCGAGGGCACATCGGGCCGAGGCCGCCTCCAACCGAGGCACCCCGGGCCAAGGCCGCCTCTAGCCGAGACACCCCAGTTCGAGGCCGCTTCTAGCCGAAACCACCACAGGCCGAGGCCGCCCCTAACTGAGGCCACCTCGGGCTGAGGCGAGGTCGCCCCAAGCCTGGGTCATCCTTCAGGTCGGCTTGGTCCGGATCCGTCTATAATATATCCATCATATATATATATATATATATATATATATATATATATATATATATATATATATAAAATAAAACAAATCCTTACTCTGCCACTACGACTTGCCTTAAGCAAAATTTACGGAAAGATAAACTATGGGTCTCGATATGGAGAAGAATTTCTATTCGTGGTAGGCTTGATAGCTAATGTTTTCTTTTTCAAGTAATATAATTTAAAACGGAAAAATAAAAATAAAATTAAAGTAATCCAACACTATATCTGAAAAATGAGCAATTCAAATTGGTTAAAATGTAAATTCTTCGCTTGTGATTAGAGTTAGTAGGGTTACAAAATTGACAATAGCATCATTCAAGAGGTCTTTAATGACAGTGCATTTGCAACCTGCAATATTCATTTTCTTTATACAAAAAAATTCTGTAAAAGTTTCTAACTTATGGTTTGGGCTTGGTGACTGCATTAAATACCATTAAGAGATACTTTTAAGTTTTAAGCTTTTGAGAAAATTGGTGTCTAATAGTCAACTTTTCCACAAGTAGCTTTTGAAGAACAAATAAGAAAAAGAAAAAAAATGCAAAAACTTGTGTGATACTGTCTTACGGATTCTTGTTTGTGAGATGGGTCCGGTCAAGATATAATGTATAGTATTCAGTCCGTCTCATTTTATGTGTCTGATTCGGTTAACTAGGCTTGACTAAAGTTATTTTTAATCCAATTTTTCATAATATTAAGTTTAGTATATATTAGTATCCAAAATTTATATATTTAGAAACTACACTAAAAGTACTATTAAATACAAAAATAAAAAATAAAAATTTAAAAATAAGTAAAAAAAATACTAAAAGAAAAAAAAGTTAGTTTGACCAATGATTAGTAGGTAAGACAAATAAAATGGGACAGATGGAGTAATACTTACTAAAAAATGTAAAACTAATCAGGAATAAAATATTCATTACTTATATGTGAAATGTGATGAGAACAATAAATCTGAGGAAAATAATAATTCTGGGGAATAAATTGTTATTGAATACTGTGAAATTATACCGTATACATGAAGGGGATATTTATAGGGATACAAAAGTTCTGAGTTTTTTGTACTTTTGGTCCCACGACTATAGTGGCACTAGCAAAATTGATCCACGACTTTTGAACCTTGCAATTTAGTCCATGACTATTGTTTTTTTTGCAAAAATGGTCCTTCCGGCCACTTTTCCGTCAAAATTCCACCGGAAATTTTTTTTATCCATTTTTAACAGGGTTAAAATTGACATTTTACTTATCTCAAAAAATAAAAGAAAAAAATTGACATTTGACTACATACAATATTACTGGGCTACATACTACTGCCCCAAGCGACGGAGTTCCTGGAGCAGGTAGGGCTGTCAGTAAGTGGCGGAGCGGCCGTGGCGTTCCCCGAGCTAGTTGGGTTATCCGGCAGCAGCATTGGAGGCGGAGCCAGCACGCCTGCGGGATCATCCGAAGACATCGGAAAAGCTTCGTTGTATAGATTTCCGACGAGAGAAGC
Organism: Ipomoea nil; assembly: GCF_001879475.1. NCBI lineage: Eukaryota > Viridiplantae > Streptophyta > Magnoliopsida > Solanales > Convolvulaceae > Ipomoea > Ipomoea nil. The sequence continues at coordinate 3,228,170 of NW_017616704.1, read as the reverse complement.
GGCGGAGATTCTCAAATGCAATCGCTTTTACTTTTCCGTTTTATGTATTTCCTTTATATTTTGAGATAAGTAAAATGTCAATTTTAGCCCTGCTAAAAAATGGATTAAAAAAATTTCCGGTAGAATTTTGACGGAAAAGTGTCCGGAAGGACCATTTTTGCAAAAAAATCAATAGTCGTGGACTAAAATTGCAAGGTTCAAAAGTCGTGAATCAATTCTGCTAGTGCCACTATAGTCGTGGGACCAAAAGTGCAAAAAACTCCAAAAGTTCTAGTCATGTTGTGAATGGTAAATGGTAATATTCGTAATAGTATAGGGAGGGAGAATGAATTCTAGTGTTTAGAATACAGAGTCATAGTAAATATACGGAGTAATACTTTTAAAACAAAATGTAATACTTTTACATTTCAATTTAAAAGCATTACATTTTTTTCTCTAAAGTATTACATTTGCCTTTATAAGTAACAAACACTTGCCAACATTACTTATATGGGAAAATGTAACACTTTTAATGAAAGAAGTAATACATTTACATCAAAATGTAAAAGTATTACATTTGTCTTCAAAATTAGTACTATTTCATTTATAAGTAACAAACACTTTATTCCTAATTAATATTACATTTTTTAGTATACGTATTACATTTTGATATTGACCCGACATGTCTCATGGATAAGGATCAGTGGGACGGTCTTAGACAAGTGTGACCCAAGAAAAAAATGGGAGAAGATAAATATTATAATTTCAAGAATTACATTGTTTCACCAAATATTAACATGACATGATATTACTAATTAGTTTTAAAATAACTCCTAAATTGATTAATGACAATATCTTACATCAATTTGTTGATAATATTATAATTCAAGGGAAAAATACATCATTATATATATATATATATATATATATATATATATATATATATATATATATAGAGAGAGAGAGAGAGAGAGAGAGAGGAGTGATCACATGTGGTCATGTTGTTAGGTGTGGTCGTATGGCGGAATTTCAGAATACACCAATAGTTAAGTAAGATATGCACCATCAACGTCAGGAAATGCACCACAAAAAACGCACACAAATTAGGTACGCATCACCAACAACACGCCATTAGGTGTGAGTAAAAACACCATACAGTGTTCGGAAATACACCATTGGGGTTGGTGAGTTATATATGGTGTATTTTTTGGGTCTGTTGTGTATTTTTTGATATTTTTTTTGCATTTTATTGTGGTGTGTTTCCCTTACACTGTTGGTGCATGTTGTTAACACTGTTAGTGTATTCTGAAATTCCGCCACACGACCACACCTAACAACATGACCACATATGAGCATTATTCTATATATATATATATGTAACACCCCCCAAAAACAAGGCCCAATTGAAGCCCTAACACAAGCAGATTAACAACAAAACTAGCACAGCGGAAGATAAACGGAAACTGGATAAAAGAAATCCAAAAAGGGGTGTTATGCCACGTATACCACACTAGGTAACGCTAAGGCAACAATCTGCAAGTGTATAATACTATCCCAATACATCAATCTAATCAGTCTAAAAACATTGGCGCACAGGCCACAAAAACTCAAAGGTGCTAAGCTACCAGGCTCTAGACATCGCTCTCGTCTAAACACCACCTGAAAGATACAAAGATAAATATTGGGACGATGCCCGGTCAGCGAAAAATGCTAGTAACCCACCAATACCGTTAAGTATCATAAATAGTTAGATGTAAGATATAAAAACCATTTTCGAAACGGAATACATATATATAAGTCAAAAGCCAAGATCAAAAGACAACACAAGACTCACCACTCACACGGATAACACCGGGAACACATCCCAACCACAAAGGTTAACCACACACAAGGATAAAGACTCACCCAACGGCAACACATGCCAAAACACCACAAGCCTCCGTGACTACACACGTCACGGGAGAAGATCACACAACACCGGCTTTAAAAGCCCTCGCAACATCACCCATCGCGAGTTTGGTATGCCTTCCTTATGCCCTGTTCCAACCTTATGGCTACCCCCAATCTTGTACCTTCAATCCAACCATTACCTCCAAGATCCCCTGTACAGCCAAGTCTAACCTTATTCCGCCGGGACCGTCGTCCCCCACCTATAACCACGAACGAACCACCACCAATCACGGCAATACATGTCCGGATAACACATGTTATACCCCAATCACGTGGACCCATCACTTAGGCCACAACTCCATAATCACGTCACGGCCACCACGAGGACCGCTGCAATACCTTGGTGACTAGTGTCCCATACCACTAATCGTGCAATCCAGGTAGAGCCACACACGCACCACCACTCACACGAGAGTCAAACAACGGATTACAACGAAGGTATGAAACATACTCAATCAAGGAACGGGTCACAACCCAACGACAACAACGATGAATAACACAAGTTATCATCAACCAAACGGAAGGTGAAAACAACACACACGCTAGCATTAAGACAACAAACTAGCATGCCTATCAACGGGGAAACTCAAGATAGTTCCGAGGAACACACAAGACACCTCTTGGTCCAACGAAACACAATGTTGAACTCTTAGCACGATTCAAGACACCAAAGTCCTACATGGATACCTACCATATAGTTCTAGACCTACGAAACATCAAGAAGATGCTCAAATAGTTCCACAAAAGAACAACGGGAAGTCAAAAGATTAAACACCAAGACAACAAAATCACGGGGAACAAATCCCGAACCAAACATCACCGTGTACCCCGCGGGTGGACCCACGGGTAGGCCCCTACTCGTGGTTCTGCCCGCGGGTACACCACCCACATTCCCATGTACCTGCGGGTGGGTGGCGGGTAGGGCTCTCCCCGCCGTTCCGCCCGCGGGTACATGCTCCTGTGTAAAACAATCCCTTCGGGGATTTTCTTCTCCAAACACAAATTCAAGTCCAAAACATGCCAAATCTCACCAAACACAACAAAATGACTTGAACCAAGGAAAATGCCAAGCAATGGCACAAAGGAACCCTAAATACAAGCTCTAGATATGCAATATCACAAGATAAATGCATAAACCCTCACATTTCATAGCAAAGAACAAGTAGAATCCAAGAAATCACATATAGGTAAGCAAAATAGGTTTTGTAGAGCATGGGTTACCTCTTGAAGACCAAAAGACTTCACTTACACCACAACAAGCTCTCCACTAGGCTCACTTCTCAAACCCACTTCAAGATCAAACCAAAAGATCACAAAGATCCCACCTTTAAGTAAAAGACAACTAAGATGGAACCAAAAAGACTAGACAAGCTTAGATCTTACCCTTCTAGATGCCCAAATAGGTGAAAGGTTGAATCTTGGAAGCAAAACTTGGAATCTTGACAAGGGTCTCAACTTGGCTTGGAGAATAAGCTACACTTCTATTGTAGAGAGAAGGTAGAGATATTTTCTAGGAATTGTAAGGAATGAAATGAAGAAGTCTTCTAGGTTAGGATACAATACTAACTCTTGGTGAAAAGGCAAGGCTACCCTTACTAACCCTTAGAAAGTGTAAGGAACAAGGGAACTCCTCTCTAAGTACAAGGTACAACACAACTTAAAGATTGACTAGTCAAATACTAGTCCTTGAGTATTAAAAATCAGGATTTTAGGAATCAATTTCTCAAAAGAAATAGAATTAATTACTCAATTAATTCATGGATTGGAGTGTGGATTTTTGGGGTGTCACATCCTCTCCCCCTTCAAAGAAGTTTCGTCCCCGAAACTTGGGTACAACGAATTAAAAGCGAATGGTTACAAGGAAACGAAATTGTGACAAGAAATCCAAGAATAGTCCTTTTGGTCAAAAACTCCAAAACTACTCACAAGGGTTCCAAAACAAAGAAGAAGACATTACGAATTCAAGGATTGGTCAAGAGTTAAAAGAACGGATAGATTGAGCATCAAGAACTCTAACCTCAACTCAACAACCAACTTCTAGCCAACAACCAAGAACTTAACAACTAACTCCAAACACCAACTAGCACACTAGCTAATCAACAAGGCAACCAGCAAAACAAGCAAGCACACAAAGCACACAACAACCTAGGAAAACGAGGTACCTTCCACAAACAACTCAGGGTACCGCTCCCGCATCGATGCCTCCAGCTCCCAAGTAGCTTCCTCAACCCCATGATGTGACCACCAAACCTTCACCATCTTAACAGATTTCCTACGAGTGTCCCGAGTCTTGAAGTCAAAAATTCTGAGCGGCCTTTCTTCGTAGGACAAATCTTCATCTAACGGTATTATTTCTGGTGGTAAAACATTAGCCGGATCGTGAACATATCTCTTAAGCTGCGATACATGAAACACATTATGCACTCTATCCAACTCCAAAGGCAACGCCAAACGGTAAGCCAAACTCCCAATCCTCTCCAGGATTTCATACGGGCCTATAAACCTAGGGCTCAACTTCCCTTTCTTCCCAAACCGCACTACTCCCCGGGTGGGAGATACTTTCAACCAAACCTTATCCCCAACCGAGAACTCCACCTGTCTTCTAGCCAAATCAGCATAAGACTTTTGACGATTCTGGGCCGCTTTCATCCTTTCCTGAATCTGTTTAACTTTCTCGGATGTGTCCAACAAGTATTGTGGCCCCAACACTATCGGATTGACAAGATCCTCCCAACAAAGCGGGCTGCGACACTTCTGTCCATAGAGAGCTTCATAAGGTGCCATGCGAGTACTCGAATGATAACTGTTGTTGTAAGAGAACTCTATCAAATCCAGATGGTCCTCCCAAGACCCTTGAAAATCTAACATACAAGCTCTCAACATATCTTCGATAATCTGTATAGTCCTTTCTGTTTGTCCATCGGTGGCTGGGTGGAAAGCTGTACTGAGACTTAGCTTAGTTCCAAAAGCTGCTTGCAAAGATTTCCAAAATTGAGACAAGAACCTTGAATCCCTATCGGAGACAATATCCCTCGGAACTCCATGATACTTTACCACTTGGTTGACATAAGCTTGAGCCAACTGTGTCATTGTCTAGGTCTCCTTCATTGCGATAAGGCGGGCAGTCTTAGTCAAACGATCAACTATTACCCAGATTTTGTCCTTACCCGAACGGGTCGTCGGTAGTCCTCCCACGAAATCCATAGATATAGAATCCCACTTTCCTTGTGGAATTTCTAATAGTTGTACCAACCCCTTTACCTTACAACGCTCTGCTTTTACCTTCTGACAGTTAAGGCATTTCCCAACAAACTCTGCAACTTCCTTGTTCATATTAGGCCACCAGAAGAAGCCTTTCACATCTTTGTATAACTTGTCTCCCCCGGGGTGAACCGAATAGGGTGTGTTATGACCCTCTTCCAAAATCTGCCGCTTCCACTGATCACATGACGCGGGTATGCATACACGGCTTTTGTACCTCAACATCCCATCCACAGATAACTCAAACGGTCCCCCTTTTCCTTTAGCTAGGTCATCCCTTACCTTGGTCAGAAACGCATCCTTTTGCTGCTCATCCTTAATTTCCCCCAAAAATGTAGGTACAATCCTTAAGTTATAGCAACAAACTTCTGCCTCCACATCTCCCTGTTCCACCACTTCCAAGCTCATCCGTTGAAGCTCCTTACAAAGCTCATCCGCCACCACCCAAATAGAGCTAGCGGTATGCTTCGATTTCCGACTTAAGGCGTCCGCTACTACGTTAGCTTTCCCTCCGTGATACTGAATATCTAACTCATAGTCCTTGATGAGCTCCAACCACCTTCGTTGTCGCATATTGAGGTCCTTTTGGGTGAAGATATATTTGAGACTCCTGTGATCCGTGAAGATCTTGCAATGCACCCCATAAAGATAATGTCTCCAAATTTTCAAAGCAAACACCACAGCGGCCAATTCCAAATCGTGGGTAGGGTAATTCTCTTCGTGAACTTTAAGCTGACGTGAGGCGTAAGCAATCACTCTCCCATTTTGCATCCACACACAACCTAGTCCTTTCTTGGACGCATCACTGTATACCTCAAACCCTTCCGTCCCTGATGGCAATATTAAGACTGGTGCAGTCGTGAGCCTCTCCTTCAAATCTCGAAATGCTAACTCACAAGCTTGATCCCAAACGAAAGACACTTCCTTCCTTAGTAACTTAGTCAAAGGTTGAGCCACCTTGGCAAAATCCAAAACAAACCTTCGATAATAACCTGCTAAACCAAGAAAACTTCTTACTTGCGACACCGATGAAGGTGCAGTCCATTCCTTCACTGCCCGTATCTTGTCCGGATCCACAGAGATCCCTCTACTATCAATCACGTGGCCTAGAAACGTCACACTGTCTTTCCAGAATTCGCACTTAGAGAACTTGGCATACAACTGCTTCTCCCTTAAGATCTGAAGTACCGTCCGAAGATGTCCAACATGCTCTCTCTTATCTTTCGAATATACCAAAATATCGTTGATAAACACGATCACAAAATCGTCGAGGTGGGGTTTGAACACTCTGTTCATCAGATCTATAAAAACTGCAGGGGCATTAGTCATCCCAAACGGCATAACTGTAAACTCGTAGTGACCGTACCGAGTCCAAAACGCAGTCTTAGGAATATCCTTGTCTGCTACCTTTATCTGATGGTATCCTGACCTCAAATCAACTTTGGAAAACACTCCCGCGCCCCGGAGTTGATCAAACAAGTCATCTATTCTTGGGAGAGGGTATTTGTTCTTGATGGTAACTTGGTTCAGCTCCCAGTAGTCGATACACAACCTCATACTTCCGTCCTTTTTCTTTACAAACAAAACCGGGGCTCCCCATGGCGATGTACTTGGCCGGATATAACCCTTATCAAGGAGTTCTTGTAATTGAGCCTTCAACTCTTGCATTTCAGGCGGAGCCAAACGATACGGGGCTTTAGAGATGGGTGCAGTGCCTGGCATAAGGTCCACTGAGAACTCCACTTCCCTAGTAGGAGGCATACCCGGTATTTCTTCAGGAAATACATCATGGAATTCACGGACTACAGGCATAGATTGAGCTACCTCTCCTTTTTTCCTTCAAGTTCTCGACCGAACACAGGTACAACTCATTACCTTTATCCATATACCTCTTCATCTTTGTCATGGATACTAGCTTAATTCCGGGTTCTTCCATCTTTCCACGGTATGACACTCTTTTCCCGCTGGGTCGTCGTAGCACCACCTTCTGATCTTTGCACAAGATTTGGGCTCTAAACCGCCCCAACCAGTCCATACCTAAGACCACATCCATCCTGTCCAAGTCATACTGGATTAGATCACTAGGGAACTCTTCTTCTTTGATGTAGACCTTGATGCCCTCAAAGAGACGGTCACACATCCTAACTTCTCCCGATGCTACCTTCACGTTAAACCTCACTCCCGTGCCTCCAGACAAGCCCAACTTCTTCGCGAGGCCGGGTGATATAAACGAGTTAGACGCCCCTGAATCAAACAAGACTTTTGCTGGCACAGATTGCACAAGGAAGGTTCCCACTACTACGTCACTGTCACTTGTTCGAACTTCATTTAAGGTGAGCACCCTCTCTTAAGATGACCCTACCGCCAGATGATGAACCTCTATCCTCCCATACTCTCTTACATCACGGTGTGCTGGCAAAGTAGCTGCACTAGGACTTACTCTTGTGGACATACCACTCCGGATCCAACGCTCAATCACCCTAGAAGCATTGCTAGCTTCGGTCAACTGAGATTTCTTAACCACTTCACCCACATCTTCAAACACTGAGGTTCGCTGGCGAGGCGGCATCACAGACTTTTGCTACAACAACAAGGTTACCAACAAGAGCAAACAAGCAAGACAGAAAACAACACACATCTCACCGCGCAACCTAGAGTCCTAAGCCTAACACTCAGCTTCTTAAGGTCGCTTAGAGGTCTCAAAACACACTTAACCACTTAGAAAGTCTAGACTTAACTCTTCCTAGGCTCAAAACCAAGGCTCTGATACCAACTGTAACACCCCCCAAAAACAAGGCCCAATTGAAGCCCTAACACAAGCAGATTAACAACAAAACTAGTACAGCGGAAGATAAACGGAAACTGGAAAAAAGAAATCCAAAAAGGGGTGTTATGCCACGTATACCACACTAGGTAATGCTAAGGCAACAATCTGCAAGTGTATAATACTATCCCAATACATCAATCTAAACAGTCTAAAAACATTGGCGCACAGGCTACAAAAATACAAAGGTGCTAAGCTACCAGGATCTAGACATCGCTCTCGTCTAAACACCACCTGAAAGATACAAAGATAAACATTGGGACGACGCCCGGTCAGCGAATAATGCTGGTAACCAACCAATACCATTAAGTATCATAAATAGGTAGATACAAGATATAAAAACCATTTTCGAAACGGAATACATATATATAAGTCAAAAGCCAAGATCAAAAGACAACACAAGACTCACCACTCACAAGGATAACACCGGGAACACATCCCAACCACAAAGGTTAACCACACACAAGGATAAAGACTCACCCAACGGCAACACATGCCAAAACACCACAAGCCTCCGTGACTACACACGTCACGAGAGAAGATCACACAACACCGGCTTTAAAAGCCCTCGCAACATCACCCATCGCGAGTTTGGTATCCCTTCCTTATGCCCTGTTCCAACCTTATGGCTACCCCCAACCTTGTACCTTCAAGCCAACCATTACCTCCAAGATCCCCTGTACAGCCAAGTCCA